>NW_016690245.1:3741841-3823636 GCF_001604755.1 Lepidothrix coronata
GGAAGGAAGGAAGGAAGGAAGGAAGGAAGGAAGGAAGGAAGTTGCTGCATGGATAAGATTTCCCCACTACAAGGAAAAAAAGAGAACTCTGATGTCGTTTGGTCATGCTCTTATATAGAAAAAACAGTCTAATAACTCTGCTGCACTGAAGACTGATTCAGGCATTAACACAATTGTCAGGGTTAATTTCTCAACCTCACAATAGCGATTTTTCAAATTCACTGGATTTAGAAGAGCTCAAGGTGTCTGTGACAATAGATCAAATAGAGAAGTGAAATATCCCTGTATGTTTTTTTTTTTTTCCTGAGGAGAAACACTGACATCTTAAATTTTTTTTAAAGAAGCATTCTTTTGTATGTCTCTCTGTGTGTAGGTATATACATATGTTTCTGTTTCAACTGAAGAAATTGTAGTTCCATGACTGAATATAGAAAAATACTTCAATAAAATCTAAGTGGAATGTATATTCAATGGATTTAAATCTTTATATACAGTTTTGTCTGTAACAGAATTCCTGTGTGCTAGCATACATAAAATATGAGCATCTCTAATAAACAGCAGCTGGAGTATATAGCAAGCTGGATCTTTGTGCGGAATATCTTTAAGGTGTTTTTGGCACAACTTCCAGGACTGTCTTGACCAACACTTTCCCAGATGTGTAGGATTATGGGATATATCTTCTGGAATCTCTCAGGAAAGCACTTTAATTCACAGCCACACCTGGGCTGGATATTGCAATCAGCTCCCATTTTCCATTTACAATTTTCCTACCTCGTTCATTTTAATTTCTCTGTTTTCTCTCTTATCACTTAATATATTTTCCTCATTATTGGCATCTGGGCTGTGTGTTCTAACACAAACACCGAAAGACCAAATCAAGATTAAAAAAAAAAGAGCAAAAATATTCCCATTTCAGATGGAAGAGCAGATGGAGCTCTTGGCACTTCAGAGGATTCAAATTGACCCTCTGCACCAAGCTCAGGGAAGACAGACTGTCACTGCTGACTGGAAAACACTAAAGAGACCTGTTTTCCCATTGAATATACAGTAGCATTTTCTAATTCTTTAGCTCTAAGCTGTGCATGGCCATGAAAGAGCAGCTGAGGGGTGTTTTTTTCAGATGAGACTCTTTCATATCTCATGGATGCTCTTCTCTTACTGTTATGTTGAAATGGTTGCCCTGAATTTTGAGGTGTAAGTTTGATTCTACATTTCCTTATCAGTACCTGAGAGAGGCTGTGATTAGGTGGTGATCATGCCCTGCTCTTTCTCCATGCCTTCTTAGTAGTTTTAGAAGTCACATCACCATCATCCAAGGATTAAAACAGTCAGAACAGAAAGGGCTAAAAGCTCAGCTGGGGAAAAAGGATTCAGCTCTGCACAGAGCAGTTCATGATTTGGTCTGAATTCTCAAAGCTAACTTATGAACATTCACAGAATAACCGTCTTTCCCAGGTACTATGTACTATGTTGGTTGCCTATCTTCAGTAATAACACACTGAGACTTTAATGAGCTTTTCTGAATATTTTCTGCTATTCCATTTTGGCTACAGCAACATTTCATTAGACTGATGCAAAATACTCGGTATGAAATGTAATGATTTATTTCTAAATTACTTAAGCGTAATTTGAACTTTTTTTTTTTTCTGAAGAGGAGAAAAGAGTTATACTTCGGTTAAATTTTTTTCTGAAGAAATAGGGCAGACACAAGTGTTATAAATATTAGCATAATGTATATACATTTAAAGAGCATCAAAGTTTCAGCTAAATTTAGAAGATGAAAGTCAGACATAAATCAGACTCATGCAAAAGACTCAGGTAATTCAAATTCTCAGTGAGTCAAAGAGACTTGAGACATTTTCTGCTCTGATATCTCCATCTTGCTCCTGATTCTGATCAAACTGTGTCTATTATATTAGTATACCAGTACCTGAAGGGAACTTACAGGAAAGATGAGACAAGAATATTTATAACATCATGTAGTGACAGGAATGGGTCCAAAGGGGTTCAAATTGAAAGAGAGTAGGTTTAGATTAGATATTAGGAAAAAAGTCTTTACTGTGAGGGTGTTGAGGCACTGGAATAGGTTACCCAGGGAAGTTATGAGTGCCCCATCCCTGGAGTTGTTCTAGGCCAGGTTGGATGGGGCTCTGAGCAACTCGGTCTAGTGGAAGGTGAACCCCTGCCCACGGCAGTGGGTTTGGGACAAGATTACCTTTAAGGCCCCTTCCAACCCAAACCATTCTGTTTTTCTATGATTCTACCCAGTGCAGTAAGAAGCACACTGTGAGAATGTGTGGACTGCCAATGCTGTGAGAATTTTAATTCTCCTTTGACTTGATGAAGAACTGAGAATGGACACATCAGGACTTGGCAACTACATGACTATTGTTCATGGGCAGGGAATCCTTTTCTTACAGACAGGCTGAGAACAGCAACAGTACTCTGAAACACTTTGTTCAGCATATGTAATTTCAAGGAAATCAGCACAGACTGAAGAGATTTTTGCTCTCCAGGTATTATCTTCCTGACAAATATATCTTGAGAATTGGGTGCAAGTTGCTGTATATTACTTTTCTGAGGAAATTTTATGAACAATTCTAAAGAGAAAGTAGACTCTGAAAGATGTAATAATGCTCATTTCCTAATTCCATGGAAGTGAACTCTACCCAGGAGATGCCAAGAGTCCTCTTTCCAAACATCACAGAGCCTTTTACTTTGCCCACTCTCTTTGTTTTCTGTAATGTAAGTCTAAATAATCACGTAGGTTGTTTTAAAAAGAACTCTGACAAAAAGCCACCAATTCCACCTTCTGTGCCATTTTACATTATGCTGTGGTAGATGTGTTACAAAGACTTATATGTGATGGCAATACTTCCTCTGGCAGGAGCTGCAGCATCACATCATACAGAGCCTCCTCCAGAAAAGATTCAGATATAATCTAAAATGTGCTGAGATCCCTCATGATTATTTAAATCCAAAATTAAAAGTCAGAGCTATATGGAAATCTTTCTTGTTATATTTTGCTGAAACTAGGATAATAAAGGAAAATCCTTCACTCTACTGAATGTGTAGCAAACTAAATTTGGCCCTTTTGTTAATACAACTTTAATTATCTCACTCTACCTCAATTTTTTAAATAATTAAATGCGATCATGTACCCTTATTTTTCTCCATAAAAGTGGCAAAGCAAGATTACCTTTAAGCAGCATCTCCCTTTTAAATAGTTATTTTTTGGTTTTGAGGGAAAATAGAAGCATCTGAAATTATGAACATCATTTGCCACTCAAATATATTTTTCTGCCAAGTTTTGGTATAAAGCAAATTTTCAGCTGAGTGACAAACCAATAAATATGTAGGCTTACAGTAGCTCTTCTGAGAAACTGAACTTCAAATAGTGTCTTTATAATACTAACAAAAATGTGCTAATTTTTATGTTTATTTTTCTTTCTTAGTTTGTTCCTGATGGTTAGGAAGTCGATCGTTCATTTTTCTACTGCCATTCACACCAGCTGCTATAAAACAGCTATAAAAATACTCCCAGTGCAGATCTTGACCGTAGATCACTGTACCTAGACCCAGCTGCAGATGGATGGAGCAGCTGGTCCAGAGAGGTGCTGTTCCTGACTCCCACACACACTTGGTCATGATGCATGAAGCAGCACAGTTGCTCCCCAGCCACAATTCCCATTCAGTCACAGATTTATGAAGTAATGAGCCGCCTACTAGAAAAAAACAAAACCAGCAGCTCTCCAGCATGCTTTAAACAAACACCCAAGAATATTCCATAATTATAAATAACTGCAGCTCAGCCATCAGATGAATTGCTAAAACTTTTTTACATAACTTGTTAAGTGGGAAGCAAATACAGTAGAGCAAGAAAAGAAGGAAATATGCCCATGTAGAGAGATAGCAACATAAAAATTGGTAATTAATTTTCCGGATACTTTTTTTTTTAACATTAGGGTAAGGGTTGTGGGGCTATTTTGCAATGATTTATGAATATTTCATGTAACCTGGCTATTCAATAATTATAAAGTGAACATGCTAGCTTATCCTGACTGCAGCTATAAGAGAAACAAACAGGAAGAACAAAGAATGATGTGAAATAAGATATGGATTCTGCAGTAAATTCTAATACACTGTGAAGGGACAATAGGCAGCCTTAAAACTTGTGAAGATGCAAACTCCTGACTCCAAGGCAATTAATGTTTTTTTTACTAGCCATGGTATAGGGGGCCACCAAGGATTAATGGTTGATAAGAAATAGTCCCTCTAGAGGGGAGGGGGGAATTTCTTATGAGATATTTCCACACAGTCACTTTTTGTGGCATGTATGCAAAACAGACTTGTGCAACCCACAGTTTGAGATGATGGGGTTTTTGGTAAGGAAGGCAGGGAGAGGGCTTACTGTTCTAAGATTATTTTCCTCTTAGTGTTGTGGTTCTGGTTTTTTAACTGTTCATTTAGGAAAACTAACTGCAACTACCAAAGCTGAGATGTTTTCAAGTTCCTGAGCAGTGTATCCCCCAGCTGTATCCTGATACTGCACTAAGACATCATGTTGGCGGAAGATAAGGTTCTCTCCTCATATCTGATGCTAGGGTTGCCATGTAAAAATAACCCACGAATAAGACAGAACATACGTAGTGTATAATCTGAGAAGCAGTGAATCTGTAGAAAAATAACTGTACATCACCCATTGGACAAAGATTAGAAATAGGGGCGTAAGAGTTAAAGTTGTAAAACACTTCATTGCAAAAAGATTTATATAACAATTATGTACCCCGCTGTATACCTTTCAGAAACCTAATTTAATTTGACTTTGTTTAGTATTATTTAGTGCTGATAAGAAATAAACTCACAGCTCTAAAGAACCCAACCTCATATACACTGTTTGTTTGTTCCTACAGAAGCAACATTGACCCATATCATTTATTTTCTTTACTATCAATTTCTTTTGAATAATCCACCACTGATCTTAAAGCTTAAAAACAATACAATAACAGTGTCTGATTTTATTTTATGTCAATTACCCTTGAAAGGGCAGGTAAAAAAAGAGACCTTTAGCTCTCTCTTCTTCAATGAGCATAATTCAATGACTTGTCCTGTATCAGGAGGGAGATGGCTACATTGTCTAATATCCTTCTTCCATCTCTATCTTGTAAGATCTATCAATGCCAAGAGTTGAATTGTGTAACAACGGTAATGTATTCACAGAAAGCCAAGATAACAAAAATAAAATCTAGACTAAGGAACACTCAGATTTTAATAAGATAATATGTTTTGTTTTGTTTTTTTTTAACCAGACAAAGATTTTCTTTTCTATACTCCACAGCTCTCCTCATTGACTTTGTATTCTTCTTTTGGAGAGCTCTTACATGAATGGAATCCCACAAGAAATTAACCATAGACATATATAAACTGATTAGTTAAGCAATACTTGACAGCAGGGGCTTGTATGCACAGAGACAGAAGGGAATTTGGGACAAAAATTCAAACTGTGACCTTCCCAGGAACTAATATGTAGGAAGTGAGCACTACCCTAGAGAAACCTGAAGTTCTCCTTTGACCTTTGCCTGCTCCCACATTGTCCTTGCTCATTCCATTAACATTTTATCACAATGAAGTCTATCCAACGCAGTAGCACATGAAACATAAGGGGTTTAAAACTGTCCCAGCTTGGACTACTTATATCTAGACAGAAGACAGCTAACTTCACAAGGTGGTTACATTCTCCAACCTGTCCTCCTCACCACACGATAGAGAAGCAGTTTGTTTTAGAAGAAGCAAAAGGTGAACTAGTCTATTTTCTGTAGCACTTGTGTAAAATGTACTCCTTGATATAAGGGAAGTCCCACCAATAATTCAAAATGGTGGAATAAATTTGTAAAACATATAAAAATACAGAAAGCCTTTCCTTGTTAGCTGGGAAGTTTAATTTTATTTCCAACAAGAAAGGATGCTGGGCAAAAAGTGTATTTCTAAAATCTGCTTCCACTCTCAATATGTGAATGAAATCTAAAATGCAATCACAAATTTAGAGTTTGCTGTTCTGTGGCCTCTCTGTGCTCAAGCAGAGTGACACACACCTGTCCATAAGCACAACAGGCTTCGTTTGTTTTCTGAAGTGTTAGTTCAAACTCTGTGACTTTTCCCCTAGAGTTTTGTGTGCTCCTCTGAGTGCTAAAATGCAACGCAGCATCACTTTCTGTGAAACACTTTTGGACTTGGGTTTATTTTAGAGGCATGAACATGAACAACAAATGTCTCCAGAGGAAAGCTTATCTGTATTTTGGCATTTCTGAACCTACCTTCCCACAGCTTCTCAGCAGTTTGTGCACTGTGCTTTTTGGGTACAGTATCATTTTCCACTGGCTCCAAAGAATGCTTTTTGTGCTGTAGTGGCTCACCTGCTTAATAATGGTAAATTGCTGTATAATCATTAACCGACCAATATCTGTTGAAGTAAAACTGAAATAAGGAAAAACAGCTGTTGTTTTCTGTGTTTAATGAAAAGGGCTTATGCATCCTCATGCCATGTTGTCTGACCTTTCTTGGGTTTGGACCTTATGTACCAGACAGAGTTATTTACCACGTAGTCCATGTATTTGAATGCAGTTTACAGATTACTCATAATACTTTTGGAAAAGCAAAACAGAAGCCCTTGGCAAATGTGCTGGCGAGCATAACCTCTGAGCAAAGGGATGTAGGACACCTGAGAGCTGCAGATCCCAGAATGCAACTGCTCACGTGCCCAGTCAGCCCTTGGAGGCATATGAAAACTCTTACATGTAACAAGAAGCCAGAACATTTCACTTTCTTCAAAATTTCACAGCAAGGTGAAGAGGAATGAATATCAGTCCATCACCAGTGCACTTGAATTATTTCATTCTGCTGCAGGAACAAAAATGTAGCTTCAAAACAACAGTTCCAGACAGAAACAGTTTCTGACACATCCAGAGTGAATGTCAGCTCTTCATGGTTGAATAGAATAAGTACTTAACCCATAGGGTTGATAGTAAATGTGAAATGGTTGGCATGATTACAACAGCGAACACAAGCTAAAACTTTGGTTTACAGAGGGGGTAAATCACCTTAGAGACAGCACTGACATGGTAGCAAAGCAAGATGCAAGGATATCTTTAAAGGTATTTGACCCCATTTTGCTGATATAACTCAGGTGATTTCCATCTTAAGGTAGGAGATTTCACAGCCTCATTGAAATCATTCTCTTTTGGCAATCAACAGGGTCATCATTCTCTGCCTGTGACCCAGTCACCACTGCGAAGGAAGGGTATCACACCAAAGAGGCAAGAACAGCATCAAGAATAGCACTGCCATAACCTCACTTCAGAGGGCAGTATGTTACATTAGTGAAGAAGGGCAGTTATCTCACGGGATTCAATCCACTGCTATCATTTCCAGTATTAAGCAGCAAAATCATATAGATATGCTAAAAGTAGTGCCTTTGCTATCAGAACAGCATTGAAAACCACACCTCCATCCTCTCCCTTATTGTCCTATAGGAAACCAACACCTTTCCTCTCAAGGGAAGTCTATCTACATGGTTTTGCCCCTCCCTGTATTGAGTCAGGTCAAAGGTTTATCCAGTTTGGTAACTTGACTTACAGTGAGCAGCAGTGGATGCTCAGGAAAGAATAAGAAGACATTATGTGTAGAATGCTCCCTGCCCTGGTATGCACCTCTAATTTCTGATAATCTAGATGTACTGCTTTTTGTTGAATGAAATATACAACTTCATTCTGTTATAATGCAAAGTAAAGCTTTTATTTTCAGCTTTTTGTTTGCTTGCTTGTTTTTAATCTACTGACAGCCAATTTCACATTTTCCCTCATTGTTCTTTGTCTTGCTATGGTCCACAGATACAAATGTGACAATTTTCCAACTATGCCAGTTGCTCTAATTAAAGATACAATCTCTCTTCCTTCAAACTTTGGTCTGCCATTGGATGCTTTCTAGTTCTTGTGTTAGGAGATATAATGATGAATCTATCATATATATATTACTCAAACAATCCATGGTTTTTTACACCCTATTATATTTTCTTTCAATTGTTCTTTTCTGGATGAAGAGTCCAGGTCTAACCTCACTTCTAATGGAGATGTCAAGAAGGAATGAGTGGTATAGCATCTGAGATTCTTTGTCAAGCTAGTCAAGAACACTTCACTTAAATAATATTCTTGGAAAATGTCAGTTTGTAGAAACTTAGTATTTTTCCAATAACATTCCAGTCACAAAAAATCTTTAGTAAGAAGTTTCTCTGGTCAGGGTAACTTTTTTGGTCAAAATAAAAGGAGAAATGAGGCAATAACTACACATCCTTTAGCTGCTGGGATGTAACAACATGGAAATACAAACATCATGAACAACCTATGTTCAGCACCAGAGGGTTAATACAAAGTTAAAGAAATGCTTATTGGATTAGGCAGTTTGCAATTTTTCCAGGTCAAAGAAGGAACCAGTAGAATGGTTTTATTGAACCCACAAATTTTCATGCTTGTGGCATTGCTTTAATCTCTCTGGCACAATGCACTCAATTCTTCTTTACCCTAGAGCTGTTTTACCAAGGCTAGTAACATAAAGAGCCTTCAAATTGTAAAGTAAAATTAATTATTTTCCATTTTTATGTACTTCTACACAAATGGTGTGCTGCTGCCTGAGAAACAAACAAATTGCTCTGAAATTATAAAAGAACAGAAAATCAATCACCAGAACTGTGAAATCTGCCTTTGTCACTGAATAGTGGCTCGAGCTACGTCTGGACACCAGGCTCTGTCTTTGGTGAATTTGGCTCCAATGTTTTCTTTTGGAAGAGAGGAAGGTGAGAACAATTCACCCTTTATCATTCAGGAAGCTGAATATCGAGGTATCTAAGGGTCATTTTTGGTGAAAGGCAGTTTTTGGATTGTATGTCACAGTCTTCAGATACTCAGCATGTTGCTGCTTATTTTGTATAAAGTCAGCTGTAGTGCTAGCTAGCATAGCCAAAATTTCATTTCTTGGCTCAGTTAAATTCTCAGAGAAGATGCTGCTGACTCTGAAAAGTAGGGAAAGAAATATTTGTACATGGAACTTAGTCCCGAGTAGATGTTTTACATAACTTTGAAAAGTTACAAGATTTTCTTGTTTTTTTAATACTGATATTATTTCAAAGGTAACAACCAGGGCTGATTTTTCCAAGTGCTCAATTTCCTCAGCAGCAGCCAAATTCCACATTAAACAGCTAGTGTGTGCATATGAACAGAGCAATGCAAAGGTACCACCTAGAGTTGTACAGCAATATTAGCAATACAACAGTTCCTAGCAGCAAGACAGACTGATACACCATGTCCAGCCCTGGATGTGATGTGGGTAACTCCACGTAGTAGTAGGTAATTTTTTTTAACCCACCAACTCAAAGGGATTAGGAAAAAGAAGCATGTTTTGAAAAAGTGTCTTTTCCTTTTTTTTTTTTCTTTTTATCTCCAGGTAAGTTCTTTCAGATTGGAATATTCTCTTTCCATTCTATTTCTGGGGAGGCAGGTGAGCTTTCAGTGAAGCTGAACAACAGTGGAAAAAATCAGTGAAGAATCAGTGTTCTTTAGTATTTAAGCACCATGTATGCATAAAGCTTGGAAGAAATGTATCTCTACTGACAGGTGGAAGAGATTGACTTACTTGTGTTGATATAGCTGTATGAGAAAGGATCTAAATTGTCACTTTTCTCTACCATTCAGTATCCACGCTGGGGAGAGAGCTTATTATCTCTATGACAATTACTCTCCTGTGCATTGCAATATGGAGAGTAGCTCAGCTAAAGCATGTTGTCTCTGCTGAACTAAAAATGAAAAATTTCACAAACTCATATTCAATGTCAGCTTATCCTTTGTTCTTCAATTTTTGTAATCTGCAAGATTAATCTCCTGGTTAAACCACTTAACAGCTACAGCACTTACAGCTTTATTGTTTTCACATTATCTAGCACATCAAAACCCAAGCCAAAACAGAGCAACCCAGGCCAAATTTTTGAAAGGGCGTGGCTAGGAACAAGTCTTCCTTTGTGAATAAGGAAGCATTTATATATTAATTTCTTAGGGATGCTTACAGCAAAATGTCTCCTGTTCTGTACTGTGCTGTTGACTAAAGTGGGGAACATGGTTTGTATTCTTATTTTACCTAAAACATATATTGGTGTCCATAGTTCTCTGTGTTGCAATGGGTTCACAAATACGCAAGGTCAGATGAAGAAAGTCCCAGAATGATGGATGTTACTTTCAGTCACAAATATACTCTGAAGAATTATCAAAGATAAAGAAGAAATGGTACATAGACCAAACAAACAAACAACAGGAACAACAATAAAAAAAACCCTTAAGAACTTTGAAAAATGCTTTTATATCAGAACTTTGTAAAATGCTTTTATATCACTAAAAAATATTTCTTTGACCTTCTAAAAAGCCCAGTTCTTGAAGAACCAGACATTTAAATTTTTTCCAGGAAGTTAATACAACTGAACTTCACTACAATGTACATAAAACACTTGTAATTCCTGTCTTAATTCAATTTTCTCAGTTTAATTAAAAAATTCATATATGTGTTCTGAAATCAGATGCTTCCATAGAATCAGAGCCTTTACAGAAGGCCAGGCAGATTAGGTTTTCCAGATTTTCTTTGTCTCAAAAATCAGATATCTCCTCAAAGCAAGTGAACAAGCTAGTACATATAATTCACCTTAAACTTGCTTTTTGTTCAGTTTTCAGTTGTACTTTTCTATGCTTAGTGCATTCTTTTGCAGTTTGTCCTGCAGTCTTGCCTGCTTTTAAAGTGAGACCAGCAGCCCCAGCAGTGCCTCCCGCAGCCAGATGGAGGGAAATTCTGGCCCAAGTCTTTTCTCTGCCTCAGACTTTTGGAGAGATCTTGCATTATTTTATTTATCCATGACTCCAGTGTTTATCTTTGAAATGGAACTGCCCTTCCTTTCAACAAAATTTGGAAGAGATTTACAGTGGTGATCAGCTGCACCCTATAAAACCCTTACAGAAATAGCTGCATACAGGCATTTACATGCACACACCCACCTTTTTCATTGACATTTTACAGCTTTTACAAACACTCCAGAAAGCATGAGAGCACTAGGCCATTTTTCTTCTCAGGCTACATGTCTTTCTGTGAGTATTCATAAGGTCAATTGACATATCTAATCAGATACCAATAAGTCTCTGATAAAGGCGGTCTCTAGAAAAACAAACATGACTGGTAAAACATTTCTTCCTATTCTGCAGAAAATACTCTGATGCCTCCTGACTGCACATGCTACCAACTACTGCCTTAGCAAAAGAAAGTAAAACATGAAATTCAAGGCACTTCTGCGTTAGAAGAGACACAAAAGAAGCAGAAGGAATAAATGTTGCAAATGTAGCTGTAGGGAACAAAGCTCTTCTCTTTCCACTAAACATGTCTGCAGAAGAACACTTGAGATAAGCTTTATTATCTTTCTATAGACACTTTGCTAACACAGGTGGGAGTCACTTAGGTAACTGGCAGATGAAGGGCTTGCTCAAGGTTAAGCAGTCTGTCAAAGTCATTGCTAAACCTAGTGGAAAAAATTATATTGAAACACTCCAAAAAAAAAAAAGCTCTTTTTTTCTTTTCAAAATGCAAATTTTCTCAGAGAACAGTTTATTCTATTTTTTTTTGTTCAGTTTTTCCATACAAATTGTGAACAAATGCTTGATTTTTAATTGTGATTTTTTAAAGGCCCTGCATTTGTCATGTCTTTCCAGTGTTTTGTGTGGACAATACTGCATCCCTCTTAGCTGTAGTCAGTGCCAGTTGTGGAATCTGGAAGTACTGATTTCCAGACCCTTGCACTTAAGTATTTCATTTCATGTTGGGGAAAAAAAAAAAAAAAAGGAAAAGGAAAGAAAAGAAAGAAAACTCCCAAAACACAGCCCCAAATGATCTCCATAAAGCAAACAGAAATGTAGATACTGGACTGTGTCCAGGACTCCTGATTTCCTGAGAAACTTACAAGACAAAAGTTAGGACAGCATGCTGCAAAAAGATACCAAGCTTTTCCAACACTGATAGACTTTCCACGTCTGCAATGCCACAGCTATAGAATTAGTTGTTGGACCCAAATTATCTCTTCTGCAGGCAGTACTGCCTGGGTTTCCAGGGCCATAAATCAAGGCTATAGTCTGACAATGTGGTGGGAAAAGAGCTTTTAAAAAGTGGTTTTTTAAAAAAGATATATTCATTTTTAAAAAAATTATTTTAATCAACTTTTTAATCTTTCTGATGTTTTATTTGGTTGTTTGGGGTCTTTTCTTCCCCTTTTGCTTATTACTTTTTTGTGGTAAGCAGTAAGTTCACTCCATGGGAGCTGCTGGAACAGAGACTGTCAGAAGATGAGTGTGTCTTCAGAGATGACATTTTTAATTAACAGATGAGAATACTCTAGTAGCAAAAATAGATTAGAATAAAAATCTGGATTTAGATAATGCTGAACTGGGACTAGTTCATGCAAAAACTTCTGGTACAGACCGGTACTTTCAGAAGCAGGTCAAACCAACCAGCAAGAACTGGTTTGAGCGAAGTCTGAAATAAGCAGCTTGATCTTACACCTCATTACTCAATACTCATCTTTGTTGGTCCTCACATTAATGACCAGGCAGTATTTGTGCTGCCTTTTGATTTTAAATTTTTCTGGCTTCAGAAAAATTAAACGGTTTCTTGGGAGAAGAGAAAACTATGAGTATGTCAGGGAAAGGGGCGCTCCTGCTTTTCTGAGGAATCACAGTGAAAAAGAAAATTTTCATCAGAGTTGGAAACCAGAACATAAATCCTCGTAGGAAGGCAGCTGAAGTGCTACAGCACCATCTCCTGGAAGTTGGTCATTTCTGAATTTCTAAACTCAATTTAATACACAGTCACATAGAAAGATGAAATTTAACAGTCAAAACTTGGGGTGAATTTAATATATTTTTCTTCACAAAAATGCTTTAACAAAATATTGAGCTAATAAAAATGATTTCCATGACTTATAATATTTGCAGGTAAATTTTTCTGTATAGAAGTTTATTGTCATTAGGCAGTACTTAGTCCTTAAATGCAAGAATTTGGTATTAAATTATGAGAAAAGGGAGTCATAAAGTTTGACAGTAAACTTGGTTAGAAATTGTCCTTCAACAAAAAAGGATTTGGTTAGTTTTAATCATCTATTGTGAAATGAATAATAAGAAAAATGTCTAACTAACTAATTCTGAAAAAAAAGCATTACAGGTAGTCTGAGATTTTGAGAGTTTTTAAATTATCAAGTTTGCTGTCCTAGAAACAGCTTTATAACCCAATAGCATAAATTAGCCTTCAAAAAAAGTGCTAGTAAACATGTAAATATGTATTTTAAAAACAAAATACAAGTGTCATAATATCTTTTTGCTGTGAGGGTTCTTAATGATTTTCTCCTATTCTGGCTTGGAACTTTTTCCCAGTGTGAACGGACAATAGCTGCTCCCAGCTACTGATGCAAAATCTACCTGAAATCACGTTGACTCTCAGGGCATACGCGATGGTGCGGAGCAGAAGCTGTAGTCCAAAGAGTCCTGACTAAGGCAATTCAGAAACAAGGTTTGGCAGTTCAGCTCTGTTTTCCAGTTCAGATGTTTTGTGTTGGGACAAACACTTCTCTTCCCCTATTTTTGTTCCATATGCATTTTATCTGCAGAGGGGTGGACTCTGCATTTTAAAAAGAGTGGAAAATACTGAGTTTAAAAACCAGAATTTAGGTGATGTCCAGAATAAAATAATACCTTAGAGCCCTGGAAAGTGGTTTCCTTTGTTACGACTCTGTTCAGCAATACTGATGAGCATAACAGGCACTCAAAACAGACCAATAGGCTTTATGACAGTGTGCCCTCATGTACCACCGCTGAGGCATATTTTGGCTTTTTTTATACTGAATTCTTCCCTCTTTTCCACCTGCTCTCTGCAAGAAGCCATGTCTTGTTGAGACACATCCAGAAACAGCTTATGTTTTTGCCGTATTCACATTTCTGTTTTAAATTTACAGTGTGAAAAGTCTCAGCCAAGTTTGGCAGTTTCGGGCAGCTCACTCCATCCCGTGGCAGCTCTGCTCCTTGCAGCAGTGCTTCCAGGCTCCCCTCGGGCGGGCTCCAACCCCCTGCGTCTGGCCATCACACATGGCAGCACAGTGCTGTGAAGATCCACACCGTCTGCCAAATCTGGGAACAATGCCGCCTGTTTTTTAATTCCATTGGCACCTCGTCTGTATTGCCACACGTTCCCTCTGCAGAAGGAGGCAATGCTGCATGTTCCCTCTTGTAGTGCTTCCTTGCTCTTATGGCTCACTTCATGAGCAAAATTGCAATATAGTCTGGATGCATCGGCTTAGGACCAGCGAACAATCCCCTGAATGACAAGAGAGAGACACCTCAGAGTGTCTCAGGAGGAACAGGCTTCAAGTTTTACTCTGAACATTGCTGATCCCATCTAGTTCCACCAAGAGAAGAACTCAAACTAGGCACTCAGTGTTAATACAACAGTGCTTTCAACATGGAAAGTAAACTCCTCTATCATGAAAAAAGTCATATTTAAACATAACATTTAGCATAGGACTTTTCCAAAATTATTCCAGTAGTGAGTGAATCATGGCTAAACACTGAAATGTTTCATATTAAAAAAATAGAACCACAGAAAAATTGGATTAGAAGGAACTTCAGAAACTGAATGCTGTATGATGAGATCAGTTATGCTTTCTAATTATACCTTAACTATGTCTTGTAAGTATAGATATATACTATACCTACACCTCCTAATCACCAATCAAACTCTTCCACTGGTTCAGTAACTTACTTTTTTTTTTTTTAAACTAAATTTTAGTAAGCTTTCTCAGTGTCTGACATGAATGACTCCTGTATTTCTTCAATTACCTTGTTTTTCAGCATATCCCTACTGGATGTGAAAAACAGATCATTCTTTTCCTCTCTGCACGAGTTCTTTACATACTTGACGCCTGTTGTTTTTTCTTCCTTCAGGTTTCTCTTCATGTTGCCCTCCCCTCCCCTTTCACTATTTATGTCAATATTCCCTCATTCCTTTAGAATTCCTTTTTAGACCTCTAATTCAGCTTCCAGACTCTCCAGAAGGTCCACATAATTCTTACAGTATGGTACTCAGAGGTATGATACTCAAGAATAACTGTAGTGGTCCAGCTAAGTCCTCAGCAGCAAATAGAAAACTTTTATTACCAATTCTTACGTCTTGCCTTTTGTCAGTTTTTTTGGGGTTTTGTTTTATTAGATATATAGATGTCTCCTTTCTTATATGCCCTTATGGTATTCTGTCATCAAATGTACAGTGTTTGCACCAGCTTGAAATCCAGCGTCTGTTGCACATGAGCTCTTCAAAGTCAAAGTACTCTCATCCCTGAAACACAGACTCAGGTCACGTCAAATATATTCAACATTGACTTTGTGATGAATGTTACAGTCCAACATGAAGACAGAAACCAAATGGGCTGAGAATTTGGTTCCATTTAGAACAATGGCATCATACATTTGCCCTGAGGTTCTATCCATCGTACCTGGCTCAAAGGACTTGTAAGCTAAAGCGTCATGCCAGCATCAGCTGTAGATTAAAAATCTTTTTATGATTTTTGTGAAATTCCAATGTTGAAACATTTTACATATCAAAACCACCTGGACAGATAGATGTTGCTTCAGCTATTGACATTACCTCATGACAACTGAAATAACATTGCATAAATCTCTCTTAATACCCTTCATGAAGGTCATCACTGATTTTTAAGTGTTCATAACACTGAAGTGTAAGATAGAGAAGGTAGTGTTGCTCCTTTGGATGCAGAGATGCATTGCACTTAACCACAACATTTTCAATAAACTCTTGACAATGATAAAGTACATATTAATATGATGATGGTCTTATTTATGCCTCAGTTACATCTGACAATTTTAATATTTTATCTTTAAACAATTTTACTTATACTGTTTCTCATTCTTTACTTTCTCATAGTTGTAAAATGGACTTACTTTAAGAGACAGTTTGAAAATTCTTTCCTGATCAGGATTATATGAAAGACCTGGAAATATACAGCTCTTATTTTCACATCTATACAATCAAGATAAAACTAAGTGAAAATTAAAGTCTTCCCTTAAATAAATAGATTTATGAACTTTACAGCCCACTATTTGCCTGGTTTAGGAATAGCAGAAGAGGTATTGCACTGTAAATGTTATAAAGATCTTTCAATCTGAAACAGGTTGGTAAAGGACTTTAGACTATAAAAGCTACTAAGAAGAATATAATCAGTGGGGCATGTAGTGAAAGCTGATATTAAAATAAAAGTTACATGTCATTACATTTGCAACTTATTTCCCCTTTCTTCTTTGCCTTGAAATTTAGTCCATGGATTTCTCCCCACACTAAAGAGCCTTGTTGACCAAGGACAGACCTAATAGCACTGATAGGCCCAAACCTCCAGGTGCCACATGCAGATCACCACTGTATGACCTGAGCCATATGGGGAGAGGTTGGCCCTGGTTTACTTCTGTGCACTGCTACAGATCACTATGCCAAGCAGCAGAGACAGGTAGTCCCCTTCAACAGGGCAGTCAGTCTTATGGAGCCAAGGGATCAGGAGATGGAAGGAAAGGAAGAAGGATGCTGAGAAAGGAGCACTGCAGCACATGAAAGGAAAGGGGATGAAAATAATTGTTGTGCGAACTGAAAGGAAACATTATACAGGATGAAGTGCTGGAGTTTGGAAAGAGTCAAAGTATCTCACACTCCACTAGGCTCTAAAGAGAGATGTTGGAAAACCTTGCAAAACACACCCCCCAGGAGCAAGTGCTCTATGCTGGCTTATCCTACCTTGCTCCCCTCCTGGCCAGGTCACCCACACCTCCACACCTCTCTGTTAGTGGGAAGGGTATGAGATCTGGCCCTACAGAAATGAAGCAGCAGATTTGATTGAGGAGGAGGACAAAGAGCCTGCTGGTCACCTTGTACTGAAATTGATGGCAAGAAGAGGAATTTCTATGTATATATGCACTAAATTCAGGTTGAATGCATGGGAAAGTCAGCTTTGAGTTATTGGCCCTGCAGATGTGGGGAATAGACTCAACCACTTAGAGAGAAAAAGCAAAACAAGGAAAGGTGAAGGTGAAAACTACATATAACCAGATGACAGGAAAAGTGGGGGGGAAAAAAGACTTGCTAAAGGAAATTAGAAATTAAGGGCCAAAGTAAGTGAAGGGAAAACAGAAGAGTATGAAATTGTAAAATTAAAAAAATGGACAGTGCATTCCTAGTAAAAACAGCATTTCATTAGGACTGGTGAGAGTTTTAGGGAACCTGAAGAGTGCAAATGACACAAAGATGGCACGTTATATTAAATTTAAGACATAAAAATTTTAAATAAGCATAGGAGAAAAACTGCAATTTCAAAAAAATATGGTCTCTCAAACAAGACAGAGAGCACGTACAGGAGTAGTTGCTTTTAAAAGCTGAAATAATGATGCCATTTTACCAGGTTCAGAGAAATCTGGGGAAACTACTATTCCCTTTCTCCTTGTGATTGGAAGACTAGAAATCTGATAGAACAGGTTCAAGAACAGTGAGGTTGTATCAGAAATTGTATTTAGAATACAAACATATACAAAAGAGGAGGAATTAGATTGAGGATGTGGTAACACTCTCGAGTTGTTAAAAATAAAACAAAACAAAACAGCAATCATTTTTCCGGAGCTAATTTTTTTTTTCTCCCTGCCTGCTGCCTATGAATAACATTTAGCAACAGCTATTCTGGTCCTTTGCCCAACTGTGTTCTGAGACCACTTACATCTCTGTGGTAACCAAAGCATTTAAAACTTAAGCAGACTTAAGCAGAAGAAAATATACTAACGCTCATGAAGAAGAAAAACATGAAAGCAGGAAAAAGCAGAAGAGTGTGTACTGCATCTTGTTCTGGAAAATTATCATACCATGGACATAACTGTGATTTGATATAGAAAAATAGTCACAGAGAAACTAAAAAAATAAGCTTTGCGACTTTCCTACTTTTGCAATCTCTCCACGTCTTTCTCTGTCATCACATCTCCAGCATTTAGGTGATAGATGAAAGGCCTGCGAGAATGTTTTAGAAATTGAGATTTTAAAAACCTCTCAAAGAACTTTGTGGAGGTTTCTGACTGAAATAATAATAGTCCTAATCTTATGCCACATTGTTTAGCTGTAGTTCTCAGAAGATTTTCTTGAATAGATCTGTTTAATTTTTTTTTCTATCAACAAATAAGTAACACCTGGCTCACAGGTGGCTCTTCTTTGAACGGGCTTTTCTTTTAAAATACTATATATATTGACATAATATAAAAATATAATAGCAGTTAACTAACAATCACTTTGCTCTGAAGACAACTGAAATTAGTATAAAAAATTCCAGTACCATTAAACCCAACGGCTTGTCAGACTCAACTGCAGTTTCCTTTAGATTTCTCTTCATGACCCCTGACAAAAACTATTGACCTTGTTTGGTTTCATTTGTGTCATAAAAGGTGCCAACATAGGAGCTGCAAAAGAACATGCAGGGAGTTTAGAGGCAGCCCTGGAGATACCGGAGTTGGAGGGGGGGAGGCTGAGCTTAATGGAGAAGTCAGTCCTGGAAATGAGTGGGACGCTGGACAACCCATTGCACTTAAGCAGAGAGGTTTAGTTCAGACTGTTCATCTGGTCTTAACTTGTGGTGGCTCAGAGACAGCAACTGTGAGGATTAGCTACCACTGGAGAAATGCTGATTAGCAAAATGTGACTAAAAACTTTTTCAGATCATCAGCTGAAATTTTGAATCAAATTTCAGTTTCAGCTTTGAAGGACTTACTTAGACTTAGGACTTAAATCAAGGACTTAGAAGCCCCCTTTCCCATAGAAAGGTTGAGATCACTTAACCAGCAACAGATGGTAACAAGAGAGAACTTCATAAGGAGATTGGAAGAAACTGGGATTCAGAGAGTTTACAGAGCTATGGAAAAGAAGGTAATAGGGTATGTAATTTCTCCCTGTTAAAGCTGACTCAGCAGCCAGCTCTTCCTCCACCTGCCCTCAGGGGAGCTATGTCCAGAGTAGGATCCAATCCCAACTGTAGATGCTTTTATCTGGGTCACAGTCTGGATTTTCAGAGAATGTGGTTTATAGCATAATCCAGAGATCCAGGAAGTGTAATTTCCTAGAAATCAAATGGAAGAATTACAGGAAGAGAGGGTGGGCTGAGAAGTATGAGGGAGTACAAAAACTTCGTAGATGTACTAGATGTGGAGACTCCAAGAACAAAGAAGCTGAGGTCTGCAGAAGCCCCAGCAAAAGAATAGGAACACATTACTCCACGGGGAGAAAGTTGGCTGTGACCTACTATTGCTGGCAGATGGAGCTTCAGCCTCAGCTGGCAATCTATCACGCTTTAAAAACAGTAGTAAACTGTCTTGGCAATGAGTGGGAAACCAACTGCATTGCTGAAGGAAGAAAAACCACATGCTCTGACAGCTAAGTAGTTCATGACCCCTGCTCACAAAAGAAAATGAAAGGTGGTAGTGGTTGGTGACTCACTTCTCTGGGTAACAGAAACATCCATTTGTTGGTATGACCTAATGCTTATGGAGAGGTTCTGTCCAAACCAGAGCTATTGCAAAAGTCTGCCAAGGCTCATTCAGCCCTCTGACACCTCCTCCATGTGGCTCATTTACTTAAGAGCTAATGCTGCTGCTCTAGGAACAAGTGAGAGAAAAACATAGAGCAAGGATCCTGAAGTGATGGTGAGAGAATCAGAGCCTCAGCTGGTGTTCTTATCAATCCCATTGGAGAGGGTAAAAGCCCAAGCAAGGACAGACACATCCTGGAGATAAATATATGGCTGTACAGATGGTGAGGCTTAGAGGACTTGGGTTTCCTGAAGGGGGAGGAGGTATTCATAACAGGGTCATAAGAGAGACGAGAAGGAAATGACTGAATCAGTAGTAGATATGTGTAAAGTATTTTAACTTATATGATGCAGGATGCACATGTTCACTCTGAGATCTGGAATCTGGTGGGAGACAGACCTGTTGAAAGTCTCCAGGGTAATAATAGGAGGAGGAAAGGACATCTTTAGGAAAGAAATACAACAGGACATAGAAAATGCAAAGCTGGGTGTGTTTAAACTTATTTTAGCCTTTTCATAGGTATCTAATTTAAACTAGTCATGTAGGTTCGTATTGCAATCGGATTCTTCCACCTGTCCTAAACTGCTATTTTAGGATGGGAAGAATTGCCTCTGAAGGAGTCTGTCTCTACATAGAATATGAAGGAAACCTAGGTAACAAAGTATCTAGATAACTAAAAATCAGAATAAATCATTATTACTTTCACAGTTCTGCATGGAAATCAAGCCCCTTCTCATTTTGATTCTGATCAAAAAGGAAAACGACTGAAAATGAGCAGGGACAGGTAAACTCAAGGAGACTGAGAAGTGGTAGAAATGATACTTCTTGGAAATGGAGGAGAGAACAGTGAAAAAACAGGACAGTGGGCTTCAAGAAAGGAGGTTTTCACAACTCACTGAACCAATCAGTAAGACCCATTAGGAAACACAACTATAGGAAAGACAGTCAAAGGGAGTTGGCAGCTGGCAGTTTCTTAAAAAAAGGCAAAAGAAAGATGCATAGTAAGCTAAGTAAGTACAAGGAAGAGTGGCCACCTCAAGGACTGATTTAACTTTCCAGTTTAGGGGACTCAATAATGTATTCAACAGCATTCCAAACCAGAACAGAAGCGACATCTTTTACTCCCTCACAAGTTTCTTTCTCATCTGTCTCTTAATTTCCCTTTAGCTGTAATGAAAAACAATACTTATAAGTTCCGCCTCAAATTCTCCTTGAAAACAAATACATGAACTCAATAGCTAGATGCTTCATCTACCTCTTCAGTATTTCACTCTCAAGAAAAAAAGAAATGTAAAATATAAACTGGTCAAATTGTTAATGACAAGCATGATGAATAACATAAATATGAAGAGCCAATGCCAGAAAGACCAAAACGCAAGATAATTTCAATGCAGTTGTTACAAAAGAAGAAAAAGAGCAACACTAAAGCATTCCTCAATTTTTTAAGTAGTAGGATGTAGTCTTTTGCTTAATGGATAGCGAAGGCTAATGACAGATGTCGCCAGTGGATCTGAAGAATTCCATGGTTTTTTGGCTTTAGTCTTCACCAACTGTGAATAGATAGCTAACACAATTAGCATCAATGTCAAAGGAGTATGAAGTCATCTGGCATAGAAAAAGAGCATCTTGGAGTCTATCAAAATAAGTTAAATGCTTTCAAATAATTTGATACCCTCTTTAAACTCTCCCCAGAGAAATTAGGACATTGACTAGGGCAATGCCAGAAAATCTAGTCAATATGGAGGATAGCTGGGCTCCAGAAGACAGAATAGATAAAATACAGTGTAACATATATCAAAAGAAGAAAAGAAGTCCTCAGTCATTTATAGACCAGTGGAGCTTAACTTCAACTCTAAAATGGCACTGGAATAAATAAAAACTTTAAAAAGCTGTAAGTATTTGACATAGATTAGTGAAAAAATAAACACTGTCAAATCCATTGAAAGACCTTTGATGACACAATAAAAGGGTGTGTGGATAGGAAAGAAGAAATAAGTATGACATACTTATGCATGTTGTTTAAGCTTTTGACTCTGTCTCCTATCCCAACTCTATAAACATTTTAGGAATATTGCACAGAATTAGATAAGAAAGTAAGTGTTAAGCAACATCAAGATGGAAAGATGCATAAAGATGGGAAGATGCATAAAGGTGGGATCTACAAGGTTCTGTGTTTGGTTTGGTAGTCTCCAGTATCTGCATTAAATAATTTGGACAGAAGAATAGAAATAAGTTTTTGAAATCTGAGGTTGTACCAACCTGGAATTGCAAATATAGTAGATATCAGTATTAGAGCTCAAAATGGCTTTGATAAATTAAATATATTCCTGATTTCAAGAATGACATTGAGAAATTGAATAAATGGCATGCAATAAATGGGTCACAATTCAACAAGCTTATTGCAAAACATGGCACTGTAAGATATAAACAAAGGTGGAGTACAAATATATCAGTAAATCTACTGGTTACAGGTGAAGTTCTTGACCCTGTGGTGAATGACAGTATATAAGCTGCTTGTGGCATACATTACAAAAGGGCTGACATCACACTGGTAATAATAAGCAGGTGTTCCATATGGAAGACATGCCATGAATCCCTTTCACTTCAAATAAAATGTGACTTCAGCCAGAGATCCATTCTATATATATTTCTAAAAACCAGGGCACTTCTAGAGAGGGTCCAGAGGTCAGTGACAAGTCTGGTCAGAAATTTAAAGACCCAGAAGACCTAGCAAGGAGACTTCTGGCTTTTTTGTTGTTTTTTTTTTAAGTGCAAATAGAAGAGAGGTAGACCCTTAAAAGCTGTTTTAAACAATATCAAAGTTTACTGAAAAGAGGAAAGAAATTTTTGGCACAAATTGTTTTGCTTTTTTTTTTTTTAATGCACACTGGAGACAGAACAAGTACTGGGGATTTAAATTGCAGCAGTAGAACATTTCACAAAATTTTCTCACTGCAAAGAGAGGGAAGCTCCAGATTGGTTTGCCAAAGATGATTACAGAATCCTCAAAGTTTGTTGACCGGGTTAGGCAAAGAGGTATTACACAAAGTAATGAGGGTGGGAGGGATTTTGCCTTAGATTTAGGCAGTTTGGCTTACTTATTTTAGGCTATCTCCTCCATATTTCTTTGAATTTGTACTCTTGACCGGATCCTATTCTTTCCTTCTTTGAGAACAAAAACGATGCAGAGCGATATTAACCTCTTTTCTTTGCTTCAATCCTGTTGTCAGTTGCTGCAAATGGTATCCATTTTGAGAAAGATAAATGTGGGAAAGAGAATGTAATAGTCATGACACTGGGAATGAAAGCTGCTCTGGAGGGCTGCATGTGCTGTGATGGACATCACTAGCACACCTTTGAGAAACTTCATCTCACTTGCAGATGAGACTCACTGTAAAGCATACAGTTATTCTAGAGGAACTGAGTTATCCATGAGCCTAGATTTAGAGGTTTATTTTAGATATCCTTGGTTTAAACTATAGAGTATCTCATAGGTTTGGAAGACAAATTGTGCTGCTGACAGATTCATATTCTGGAGTATGGTATGAAATTAGCCCATTTAAGGAGTGAAAAAGATATAAACAACCCTTCCTTTTCCTTATCTCTCTGGTAGAGCATTCTTTCATCAGTAGGGTATGATTGAAAATTTTACCCACAGGCACTTCTGCGTGAAATCTTTGATATAAGGCATAAACCCTTTTTATCTGAGGGAATAAAAGTAGAGGGCTACAGTACATTTTAAATATATGTAAAATGAAAAATAAAATTAAAAACAAAAGGAAAAACAGACACAACAGGAAAACAGTTCCTTTCAGTTCTTCATTTAGTGATTTTTTTAATCGTACACTCTAATGAAGATATATGGCAAGCCCCTAAAAATGTAATATTTACCTTCACATTGTGTAGTAGAGACAACAAGAAATTGTATTGTTTTCTTGATTTAATAAAGGCTAATATCTTGTTCCATGTAAAAAGCAAATAAACACAGATAATCACCTTTATGATAAAAAAATAAATAAAAATTAAATTTCCATCCTAAATATTGTGGAACTGTCTTATATCTCTCTGGTTTTCAGTGTATATCTTAATCCTACAATTTCATCCTTACTAAGATGAATTTTAATTTTTCTCATGCATGTATGGGAAGAATTAGTATTTCATGGATGACTGCATTGATTTTGCTTCTGTACTCCAATAATATGATATTTAAAAAAAAAAGAGAGAAAACGCCAAGGAGAAATTTTATATTTTGAGAGAATCTATCATTATATTAAATTCTTTCTGACACCTAACTGACCTGGTCCACTAATATTTATTTACTAGCTGAGGAGGAAAAACTCAAATAAAAATAAACCTTCAGCAACCTTATTAGGAAATGGATTTTTTTTGTTTAATTTCACATAAAACATGGGCATTGTAGGCCTTATAGGCCTCTTTGGTGAACATTTATTATCAATTCTATCCAATGCAAATTTAACATTCAGGAACTAATAAAAAAGAAAAATTGATCAATTAAAGTCAGGTGATTTCTTTAATATACATATTTCATTATATATAAACACTGGAAGTTTAAAGAAACTGATTTTAGAAAACTTTTCCGGGGGCAAAGGTTCTCATATGTCTGTCCTATAAAAATAGATAAGGCTTATCCTATGATAAATCGGGCAATGATTATGTTCATCCAGCTTTCACCATTTCAGAGGAAAAATGGTCCACACCTTTACTGTTCATTTCAGCTGGAATATCTTGCTTTTTGAGAGTGATATGTAATGCTAGAACTGAACATTGGTTTACTTAAATGTTGTTTCTTCGTTTGGAGAGCTGAAAAAACAGACCTTAGCTACCCTTCTGCCTGGCAAGATGCACACAGTGCAAATAATCAATGCCAGTAAAACCAAAGTAAGAGAATTAACTAAGCTGAAAGTTGACTTTGAAGTTTTCTTACTCATAGGACCAGCACAATAATAAAGACCATGGTTACTCTGACAATAAACTTTGTGTAGTTTGCGATGCAGAAGGGACTGGAATGGAAAGGAAAGCACCAGGATGATACAGTCTTCACAATATAACTGTTGGATAAAATCCTCTGTACCAAAACATGAGAAAAATTAGTACTAGTGTGGAACAACAGGGAAGCCAGTCCATGCATCGATGTTTCTCAGGCATTGAATGGACAATGTCAGTGTTTCTAGAAGTCTGTTGACTACATTTAGGGTAGTTTTCTTCCAGTAAAATTAAGGCAAAACGCTGAGCAAATAAGAAATTCTGGAGCACCTCCATTCACAGAATCATACTTCCACAGAATCACAGAACTGTTGAAGCTTGGAGGTTCCTTGGGAATTCACCTAGTACAATTCCCTGCTCAAAGCAAGGTCTGTTAAGAGCAGGTTTCCCAGGACTGTGTCCTGTCAGGTGTTAAATATCACCAAGGTTGGAGATGCCACAAATTCTCTGAGCAAATTATGGTGTTAAAGCAGCCTCACATTAAAAAAGTTTTTTCCTGATGTTTAAATGGAATTATCAGTATTTCAGTTTGTAACCACTGACTCTTTTATTCTCACTAGATACCACTGAGAAGAGTCTGGCTGTCTCCTGATCAGGTATTTATATACATTGACAAGATTCCCCCTAAGCTTTCTCTTCTCCAGCATGAATCAGCCTTTACTCATGTGTCAGATGCTCCACTTCCTTCATCATCTTCACGGTCCTTCCCTGGATCTATTCCAGTATGTACATGACTGTCTTGTATTGGGTCCAGAATGTACTTGTAGTCCAGAACTGAACCAAGCACTCCAGATATTCAGGGCTGAATATAGAGGAAGGGTCACTTCCCTTGACCTGCTGCCAATGCAACTCTGATATGGGCCAGGATGCTGCTGACTTCTGCTGTGAGGGCATGTTGCTGGCTTATGGTCAACTTGGTGCACAACTGCACCCCCAGGGCTTTCTCTGAAAAACTGCTTTCCAGCTGGCTGTACTGGTGCATGGGGTCACTCCTCCCCAGTTGCAGGACTTGGCATTTCCCTTTGTTGAACTTCCTCAGATTCTCGTTGGACCATTTCTTGAGCTAGCTGAGGTCCCTCCAAATTGCAATGTATTGCAATTAGGTGTATTAGCTACTCCTCCCAATTTTGCAATGACATGGGTACAGGCTGACACCATGAATTTATGTACAGCATTGCTGATTCTCCTTTACACAGAGACATACATACACACAAACATACATATTGTGCACTGGAATATATATAACAACTGTATGGGCAGTTGGACTAGATGAACGCTGTAGCTTCCTTCCAACTGAAGTATTCTGTTATTCTGTTATATACATATATATATATATATACAAAAATGTGGATATGTAAGGATGCATATATACACATATACACACACTGATATCCACAGAGGTATACATCAGGTGTAGTAGACAAGTTCATGGTGTTTGAACAGCTCATTTTAAGCACATTTTGGAAAGTGTCAGTCCCATCCATATTCCACAGGCAAAGGAGTGGAATGATTAGAGAGAAGTATGATATTGGACAGTGAGCCATCCCAAATCTGATCACCAGAATGTGCCAAGCACAGCACAGGCACGGCATGCACCAACATTCTCCTAGTCCTGTCAGTTCTTCAGAAAGTGTGGAGATTGTTGCACTCAGATAGTGTCAAGGTTCATTGAAACAAACACATACTGTCTGTCATCCAGTTGAACCAAATTTACCTACCTTGGCAGCAAACCATGGGGAAGATGGCATTAAAGTGCCTCCATGAAATGTGAAGACAAAACTCCTTTCAAAAACTCTGTGTTTCAAGAATTGTGCAGGCTGGTAGGGTCAGATATTCAAAATTCAGAATTTGATGCTTTGATGAGCACTTAAATTAACTTAATTAAATGGTGCCTAAAGAAGAGCTGGCATTCTTGAATGTCCCTTGATAGGACATTCCAATCAATGCCAAATCTAGAAAATAAGCTGTATTTCACATCATCAGCAAAAGGCTTTGGATGCCATAGGCACAGCAGGAAGTGAAACCTGAGTTTATAGAGAAGCAAGTTGATGATTAGATTGAAATAGATTTAGAGATGAAATTTAGGCAGACTGGACAGAAAAGATGTAGATGGGTAGACACAGTGCAGAGATGGAGAGCTGAAGAGATAGATACAGCAGATAGATTCTCATGAAATAGTCTTTCCGTGTTTGGTGTGCAGCTGCATAGCACCTGCCTGACATTTACAGCAGATAGCTTTTATTCATTTCATGGGATATTCATCAAAATGTGGTTGAGAGATGGAGAAAATTCCAAGTATGTGTCATCACTTTACTGGTTTGTGCAGCTGTTTCCTAAAGCACACAATGATGTTGTGTTGTTAAGGAAATACACTGTCACCCTGCTGAACAAATAAAGCATTTAGTTTTATTGAGTAACATTACAATAATGGTGGGAAATAATAGACTAAAAATACTGTTTATTCAGTAAGAATAGACAAAAACTTTACTGTCCATGAAAGAATCACTTCATGTACAGAAAATAAAAATTGTCTTATTTATTTAAGCTACCTTTTTGATAGTACTGGTGCAAAATACTTCCTGACATAAGCTTTGATCAAGGATAAGAACCAGCAAGCGTCCTTAGCAGCAGAACTCATCAGACTAGAGCTCAGACTACTGGAACCTGACAGAGGACTGTATCTATTGAGTCTAACAAATAGCAAATAATTATGTTGGGAAATGCATAAGCCTAAGATAGATGGGGGGTGGGGGCGTGGGGTGGGTGTTGCAGTGTTGTTGTTGGGATATTAAATTCATAGATTTCTGATCATAAAAAAGACTCGTTACTTATGCTGGGAATAAATCTGTCTTGATTTTACATCTCTTTTTAAATTATGCTAAATATTTCTCAAAAATTGATGCTTTCAGAAACACTTATTTAAGATATTTCTGATGAGGATGGTATATCGGGCAAGTTGTCTGAGCCACAGCTCCACAGGACTAGGCTGTTAATTGTATGGGACTTGTTTACAAAGGTACATCTAGCCCAAAGTGGTAACATTTTCTTACGTGCTGATTTCTTTCTTTAGATTTTGCAGCTGTTGAAGAAGAAAAATAAGGAAAAGAAAAAGAAAAATAGAAAAAGAAAAAAAAAGAAAAAGAAAAAATAAAAAAAATCTGTCATAATATTTTTTTCAGAGGGGTAGCTGGGACCAATTTTCTGCTCACAGTTTCATTTGCAATAGATTTTTCTTATGTTTCTTATATTTGAACCTATGTTTTGGGGCTTTTACTTGATTTAAGCAAATTTTCACAAGAAAGTTCAGGAAAAGATAGAAGTATGTGGTTTGTATTCAAGATTGTGTGTTGGTCCAGACTGGGTCAAAATCAGACTTAATTTCAAGCAAGGCCCCCTTCACGTGCTTCACTTGCATTATCCCAAACCTGTCACCAACCTCCCACACATCTGACCTGTCCCTCTGGGATAAACCCAAGGGAGCGCTTTGCCCCCCACACTGCCCCACGCTAGGTCAGCAGCCACACTGCACAGCATGGTGACAAACCCCATCCTTGGGCTCAGAAAAGCACTCCCTTGAGGGCAGTCTTGAAGTAGGCACAACCCACAACATGGCAGTGGGACAAAGAGCAAAAGTACACCTTATCAGCCCACGATTACTCAGCAAACCAATATGAGCTCGCCCCGCATGGCTAAAGGCCATGTGCAAAGACAGGACACCAGTGCTATGTGCTCTGCTATAGCTGCCTGGCTGGAGCAAGGACTGCAATACAAATGAGAGGAGAGGGAGAGGGAAGGGGGGAAATGGTGTTCAATATATTTATGTTTTTTACTTATTTATTGGAAATCTAAAAAAAAAAAACCACCAAAAAAACAAAAACCTCTTCTGTGAAGAAGTTGCTGCAGAGGGCTGAATGCTGAACTGCTGATGTAAGCCCTTAGGACAATCCCTGCAATCACAGTTACAGTGACATGCAGTTACTGAAGCCGTCCAGGCCATCTGTGGTAGCAGCTGAAGAAGAGAGTAGAGATGCACTGTTGTAATTTATGGAAAAAGCTTCAGAGCTCCCTGAGAGCCCTCCCTGTTCTAGAGGCAACCCTAACCACTGCAACCACAAGCTTTTCTCACTTGAGCACTCGGTAGCATCCTCTCAACTAAAAGGAAAGTAGATTCAATTCATAATGCAAACTGTCCACTGAAGCCTCCTGGAGCTAAGTAAGGAATTAATGAGTGTTGGAACATTTTACGCTTTGTCCTTTAGGACAAAGTTGTTAAACTATGACCTCATGGTGCCTCTATCCTGGCCTAGATCCAAAGGCAATTGAAATCAACTCCTATTGACTTCAGCGGGCTTTGGAACAAGGCCTCTTCCACTTCAGCACAAGGCTATTTTTAATGACTCAAGACAGCCTCGTCAGAATCCATTTTGGCCTTTAAAAATGGAGTGTACTATTGCCCTGGAACTGAAAGTCTCATCATGATGCTTGGCTATGGTATCAGGATGGAAGGAGAGATAAAAGCCCTTTTCTTGCACCAAGCTGCTCCCACTGGAGCTGTCTTTTCCTTGTTTCTTGTTGCTAAAATAGCAGTGCTATTGTTTGCTTTTATTGGTTTCATCTTCTGGGATTTGGAAATTGCTTCTAAGGCAGGCAACTTGCATGCACACACGGGTACCCCACACTCCCCCACCCACACAGACACACACACAGACACACCAATCTTGTGTGCTCATTGCTGTCCACATTTCTGCAGAGGTATTTTAGCTTCATTGCCTACAATTCACTGATTGTCTATTTAAAATAATTTTTTTTCTTATAATACAGGACAGATTTCCCAGAAGAATCTACTATCATATTGCTATGCACAAGCACTTTTTCCATTTCTTAAACATGTAGCAGAAAAACTTTCATACTGTTTTTTGTGCTCAAGGGAGATGTTTTTACTGTATTGCCTCTAGTTTTCTCAGTGTGTTGTCCTGTCTTAAAACAATCAAACTATTTCATTGAAACATTAAAAGGAAATACTGATTGAAAAAAGAGGGAAAAAAGAGAGATTTCATTTGTTGCTATGTTACTAGAGAGCACCTCCCCCTGCGATCTAAAAAAAGAAAATCATATCAAACTGGGTTTTTCAACCATATTTCTATCACATTATGTTGTGTTACAGGCAGTGATAATTTGTTTTTCAGACAGTAATTAATGATAGATGATGGTAATTATGTATAAAAGAAGAAAATCCCATTTCATAAGTAAAATATAAAACTGAAGAATTATCTCCTTCTTGATATTTCAAAATCTGAATAACTTCTTAGGTTATTACATTCTATAATATTTTTGTCATAAGAAATCATAGAATCATAGAATTATATAATATGATGAGTTGGAAGGGACCTATCAGAATGACAGAGTCCAACTCCTGGCCCTGTGTAGGACACCACAAAAGTCACACCATGTGCCTGAGAGCATTGTCCAAAAGCTTCTTGAACTCTGTCAGGCCTGGTACTGTGACCACTTCCCTGCCTGTTGCAGTGCCTGGCCACCCTCTGGGTGAATAACCGTTTCCTGATATCTAACCTAAACCTCTCCTGACTCAGCTTCATGCCATTTGTATTTTTCTAAATCAGAATGAGAACAATCTTCAACATGTTAACAATTTCTTATTCAAAATTAATTACAATTTTCAGCTGGCTCTGAACTGTGAGAGGAATAGAAGGTCAGAAGACCTATGTTTCAAGCCAAAAGGGCTTTATCTTGCTTGATATTAATAGAACTCATAAAAGGAAATATAATGAGCTTTCACTAAGCTCTGTGGATGTAAGTTACCAAAGAAATGGAAAGTGCTGTTATTAAAAAGAAAAACAGTGATTACAAGTCCTGAGCCAAAATGAGCCAGGATATGAAAGAGCTCGATCCAAAGCCCTCTGGAGTCAATCACAATCTTTCCATTGCTTACTGTGGAACTTTATTCAAATTGCAAATTTCTCATAGTGACATCTGTGCGTCCTTCATTGATGGATGTGGTGAAACAGTGCTGGAGACGATCACAGATAGATGCCATTGCTGCAAAATGACAATTTCCTGGCTTTGTGTAGCATTTCTTCAGTTTTGTCATGCCATTCTTTGGATGTCATCATTCATCTGTTTCCCATGGCTCTTTTCTGTTTCCTACTTTGATTTAATTCTCTCATTTTTTTATTTTTTTCTTTCACAAGGTATAGTAATAACATATACAATCAGACATAAAAAATTATTTTGGAATATGACTGGTCAGACAATATATTTTCTGTTTTACTCTATAGCATTTGTTTCTCTGCAAGTATTAAAATTGCTTTTTTTCCTTCCATACAATACAATACAATAAAATACAATGCAGGTAAGAAGGGTGGAAATGAAGTACAGTGTTGCATTTGTGACAACGTGAGGAATAACACTGTCACTTCTTTCCCCCGTGAGATGAAATTACGACTCTCATGTTTCCATGTCCCTTTTCCATATGTAATTTCTTATGTTATCTTACATTAGAAATATGCAGGAAAAATAAAAATGCAGTTGTTTCCTTGCTTTTCACCTCATAGGAAAATATATTGATATGATTTCATTCCATTGCTTTGGGAGCAGAGGAGAGTTTAGGGCCAGCTGGGGTCTACCAAACCTGGGCAATGTTGTTTGAGTTCAACCTGTGTAAGGCTTGCATGAGCACTAATGAGTCAGACTACTGCTCCTCAGTGCATGTATTGTTCTTCAGTGTAATTGTCCACCTCATAGATAGCCTAAAGGGACTAAGGAAGTGCATAATACACACCTGGAAAACAATAAGTTGCCAGTATGTGGGAATATTATCTCCATTTTAATCTACACAAAATAGGAAAAGGAACAACTTGTTTTCATGCAATGGGAATGCGTAGGTTTAGAAAAGATCTCTAGGTTCCAGAAACACCATGATATGTCAGGCTTTTAAAGGTGATTTCACTCCACTAAAACTATAAGAAGAAAAAGAGAGTAGAGATTTAGTCTATTGTCTTCCCAAGTAAGTCTGACTTGGTAAACAACACTGCCTGCTATTTCTTTCCCTTCACAGAAAGATTTCTTAATGCACTGCAGCTGATATCTGCAAAGACAGCAAGTCCTGTCTCCAACCAGAGAAGTATTCCATTCTATTTTAAATCTAGTCAACCTGTTAGAGCTGGTGTGCCAAACTGTCCCATTGTTTGGTTACCAAAAAGAGAATAAGGTTATTGAATGTGTCTACAGCAGATCTTACTTTCTGGACAAGTAAACTTTTCTTCCACCGCAGGTTTGGCATGGGCTTTTGAAACAAGGCTTTCCCTTACCAAAGTTTTTTCCTAAACACCCTTTTCTCTGTGTCCTTTTGTTTCTTGAGCTCTCTTTACTCCCAAGCTGATGTTGAAACTATTTTAAAGTCAGATATTTTGCCCTCTGTCTTTTCTCAAAACCTCTGCAAAACTGAACCTATTGCACAGGGTGGTCTCTCCTTTCATTTTCACTGCCTTTATTGTAGGCTCCTGGAAGGGCAAGGAAAAGCCTCTTCCATTTGTTAAGGAAAACTCCACCTCTTTCATTCACAAACGGCCACTAAATAGTGATATGGATACCTACATCCTGGTAATCATGTGAAGCAGCAGATGGGACAAACTCAGGCTGCTTCCTCCATATGCGCTCTTGAGTATCTGTGGCCAGGGAGTGACATTTTAGTAGCCTTCCTATGTTATAAAATACCATAGCAGCCATAATGACTTGCCCAAATGTCTGAACACAGGTCTGAACTTTCCTGAAGTTTTGGAGTGGGTTCTACTTGAATTGTTATTGATAACACAAGGTCTCATCATGGATTTAAATTCATAGGACAGCAGAGTTCAGAGGTGTTTCAGGAGGTCCCAGTCCATCACCAGAACAACCTCCCTATAAAATATTTGTCCAATCTCTTATTAAAACCTCTAACATGAAGAAACCTCAAAATCATTAACCTGTTCTGGGGCTTCACTGACTTAGCCATTAGTAAACCTTTGTTTCACTTCATTGTCCTTTTTTTTTGCAGGCTAAAGCCACTGTTTACCCTTCCACTATGGACAGAACCATTCATCAAATAATATTGTTGGTCACGGCCTTCAGATTTAGGAGATTATGCTTTCAAACAAGAGTGAATCTAAGATGCAAGTGTGAGATGTGAATTCAGCCAAAATACAGTGGAGAGGTAAGACTTGGCAAATATATAATAATGGCAATAGTAGGAGAATTTAGTTTGACCTGCATTTTTTGAACTTCACTTTCATTATAAAATATCATTTTGGAATATCAAACTGCTCAAAACCACATAAATACTTGTGTTAAGCAAGTCTTAGAGAGTTACAGCATATGAAGAATTATTATTTAGTACATTTTTGAATAAGAAAAGATCAAAGGATGCATTCTTCATGGGGATTTTTGAATGTAACACACCCATCTATTTTTAAACTGATGAATTGCTCTAAAAACAAGGATCAGTCAGAAACAATAAACCAGAGGGGACTATAGACTACATATAAATATTCAAAGTGAAGACATATGGCTTCTGGCACCAGTGCTCTGCAGTTATGCTGGAACAGTGAAGAGAATGGAAAGAAGGAATATTACCTCAAATTGCATTGATTTAAACTGTGAATGTCCTGATATGGACCTTTTTATATATGGGTTACATCTGGATATATGAAATTGTGAACTGTTAGCTGGAAAAAGCACACCTACATACCTGATGAGTATAGACAACTATAAACAGAAGAGTCACAAAGATAGCCCCATGTGTTTCAGGTGAGTTTAGGCAAGTCTGCTGCACAAAGAGCTCAGCTGAATGTTTCTAATCAGAGTTCAGAACAGGGGACACAAAAGTTTTACTATTTGCAGTTTTTATTCTTAATCAAATTCATTTTGAGTTTCCCATGTATGTCTGTATCAAGTTCACTATCTTAATTTCTCCAGTGTCAGGCATATCCCTCAAGAATTCAACTGCTGAAACACAGAGCATGTGCAACACTCTGCTTGCATTTCCCAAAAGAATTTTTAGACTTTCTTTCCCCCACTCCTCCAACCCCACAGAAATAACACTTGAAAACAGCAAGTCTATCCTGTCTGCTCAGAAATCAAAATGAGAACTGACCTGTAGTAGGCATCAGGAACATAATCCTTTTCCACAAAAGCAAACACACAAAATCCTTCAGAAATAATTATATCTCAGGAAATTTAAGCAGCCAAAATTTATTCATCTCAGACTGCAATTTTACTGTTACTGCAGTGATACTTCTGACGGGCTGCTAAATAAACATGTGGAAAAGTATCCCAAGTGTTAGTTTTGGGAAGAGAATCTTCTGTCAGGCTTGCTTGGGTTATTACAAACCAACTCCATGCTTCTTCAGCATCTGTGGACTGAAAGAGGGAGCAACTAATCTCATCTCACTCCTCTTAGACACCAAACCTGGAGATGAGTCTAAATTTTGCATAACCTGCAAGATAAGCCTCCTCCGGAGATAACTTTCTTTCTGTTGAATGTAATGGGAGGCTTTGCTGTCTAGACATCTAATTTGTAGACATCCAGTTTGGGTGAGATAAAAAAGCACAGAATCAGTGTGAGAAACTCAGTTTTGGGCTCCTCATTACAGCTGTGTGAAAGGAAAGAATGAAAAATTTTGTAGAGGAATAGAAATTAAGCACATCAAACGTAAATACTGGAAATCTGCATGTATGTATGAGGAAGGGAACGATTTTGAAAAAATAAGACTGCATTGAAAATCTCTGTTTCTTTTAGGTACATTTTCACCATTGCTATTTATATCCCAGTCCCCACACTGAAGTGGGATGGAAACTTGGTGTTTTACTGCAAGGTTTTGTTGCACGTTGTGTGACCACTACTAGAGCCATCACTGCTGTTTGATGCAACTTCCTTTATTGTTTTTCAAAATCAGGAGCTTCTCCAAGGTATTTAAAGATTTGCTTGTTTGACAAAATAAAAGTAAGAGCAAGAGACAATGCTGAATAATATAAAACAAGCGACTTCTGTGGTTGCTTTTTGGTTCCTTTCTGAACTGGTCTTAGCATTTGCTTCTAACAATACAAGATGTTCTTAAAGGATGAGAAAATTAGGGTCAGAAACTTTGCAAAGGTGGTATACAGCTATATTTCTTTGGAAAGATATTAGGTTCTATGAGCAAGGCCAGCATAGACTGCCATCTAAAAGTCTAGTCTCCTACAAAGGCAGCAGTTCCCAGCCTGTCTCCTAAGGGGTTTGGACCTTTCATCAATGGCACATTGTCTGGCTGAGAATGGAGTCTCTGGCTCCTGTCAACTTCCTACCAGTATGCTTAACCTCTAACCTGGGCAGGGAAAATACTGACTGGAACAACAACTTTGAAAGGATGCCAGTCCATGAGTTCAGTCTACCTTCTGCCAAGCTCAAAGTCTTCTCAATTTCCAAACTCCTTTCATTCAGTATTATTCCTTGTGGTTGAGAAGAGTTTCCCGTGCACGCCTTTGCAAGTGCTTTATCATCCTTTATAGTGGTCTAAGTCTTATTAAATGTTAAGCTATGAGATGCTAAAATTACAGTATTATGAGGTTTGGCTCTTGAACTTGCCCTGTATGAAGATGCAAAGTGCCCCTCTTTGGTGACCCTGGCTGGAGTTCTGAATGAAGGCAAGTCTATTTGTGCTCAGTCAGGTGGCAGTGCTGCTGCCATGGAGGGAAGTGTGCTGCCAGCAGTCCTGGCTTGAGTAGATTTGCATAGCAGATGCAAAGTAACCCTGACATGTACTTTTCTACACAGACAGTTTATTAAACACAGTAGAAATAGTCTTTTACCCAGATATTCTATGAAATAGTATGCATGTTTTTTCACATAAACATTTTACACCTGATCGATTTGCATTTGGTGGTTTTTCTCCTTTCACTTGTATGTGCATGGTGGGTTTGTGTGGTGGTTTGATTTGGTCTACTTTAGAATTACACTGCTGTGTGTTTCCATCTTTTTATTAAGTAGAGCGTCCTCTTGTATTCTACTGGACAACTCTCCTCTAACTCTTTAGGTTTTGTCCTTGGCCCCACTATGAATCTGCTCTGCTAGGTTTTCAGCTGACATAACATTGTTCATATCCATAAGTTACTTAGCTCCTGCTGCTTTCCCACTTCTGTTTAACTATGGATTAAACATACAGATTCTCTTCAGCTGCCTGCAAGGTCTCACTGTTTTGCTAACTGGGAATACAGTTTTCAGAAGTGACAAGTTGGGAGCATGTTCCTGGGAGAAAGGGGTTACTGGTACACATCAGTGCCTTCGATCACTGCTTGCTTGCTAGTCTATATGGAGAAAACCTGGATCTCACTATCTCCATGCATAAAAGAAACAGAGTAATTTAAAGCAATATAAGAAATAAATGGCAATAACTATTTATGGAACTATCTAAAAACATGCTAGAGCAATTCAGATGATATAAATCCTCCAGTATAATCTGTGACTATAAATCCTACTGGCTGCAGGCCGTACAGATTCAAAACACTGAAAGAGAGCCACAGTTAGAGAGCCACAGTGAAAACACTACTCCTCAGAGTAACTGCAAACTACTAAATCTGGTTGTTTCCTTGTCTCTTACCCACTCTCCTTTAGCCTCACATGTTTTTTCAGAAAGCTGACACTAAAGTGGTATCACATTCCAGAATATCTTCATCCTCCATGTTGGGGAAGTGTCTACAACCCCAAATATTTCTGTTGAACTGAGTAATTTACTGTCTTCAAAAAATACAGCTAGCAGAATTCATGTCTTTGATACTCCATATGTGGAGACAAGAGGAATCAGGAAAGGTGCTTCTCTCATACATCTGTAAGTGGATCAATACACCAACACTCTGCAGGAAGGACTTATCAACGTGTTGTTCGGTTACTATTTTTCCTACATGTTCTTCCTCAGTTGTTGCAATGAGTAGAAGTTTTATTCTGACATAGAAATTAGTCACAATATTCAGAGGTTATTTATGCAATACCACTGATCCCTGATGCCAAAGTCTGGGAGGGTATTAGCTTCTGGAACTTCCTTTATCATCAGCACTTATTGCGCAATAACTCCTAGAAATTGTTTTGAGACCACAGAGGTAAATAAGTTTGGAGAGACTTAGGTTCAAAATGCCCTCCAAGTTGCTCTCAGTACATGTAAAGACTTGGACAACAGCGATAGTCACAAGCTTCAGGACTTCCTAGTGCCTGACTTCTGGGGAATTATCAGCTTAGTAAGAGATCTCTTTAATTCTTCACTTAGTCAACAACTAAATGCACGGTAATATCTGAACATAGGTTGTAGGTTGTTGTTTTTTTCCAGACGGATATAGCTTTCCATTCCAATAAAAAATAGCATTTCTCCTATCTAAAACAAGAAAGAGAATATCCTGTTTAGTCAATGGTAGGCTGTTTGTGGCTACCTGATACCTGGAACATGCAATTCAGGGATGACTTGGCATAAAGGAAATAAGATGTATGCAAGATATCTTGTAAAAAATAAGCAATAAAACACAACACCTTGTTGTATTTATTATTTATTCAGAAATCCAATTTTTGGAGTTTGTGCTGTAGCTTGGCTTTGGCTTGTTTGTTCTGGGATTTTCATAATGAGTGAAAACTTGCATGCTTATTATTCAAAAGCCAATGGGTGGACATAAAGAATCCAGAACTTCCTTTTTCTTTATGATGAACGCCCGTACACGTCTCATGATTTTCCAGTAGCTGCCTCATAAATGGGTCACTCACACATCGCACGGGGGTTATTTCTGTGTAATGCAGAACAGGCTGCAGGAATCTGCTGCAGGGCAATCTCAGACTGCACTGTGGTCCCTTCACAGGATGCACAGTATGTCTGCAGGTGGAATTGCAAAATAGACTTGCTGGTACAGATCTGCAGAGGTGGCTTTCCAGGTATAAGAATGCTATTTAAAAGCTAAAAAACTTGAATTTGGTCCTCTCTATATGAAAATACATACAATATATTACTCTTTAGCAATGCAGAACAGAAGAGAAAAATGAAGAACTTGGGACTTTGAATGAACAAGTGAAACACGTGTTAGGCTGGAAAGCCTAATTGAATTTTCATTGTGTACCATCAAGGTGTCTTTAAGGTTAAGGCATCATCATATCAAGGCAGGTACTGAACATTTCTTAGATGAAGCACATTCTCATATCTGTTTACTAAGTCATAAATCAAATCTTTTTAGGCAACTTGTTAACAGCAATTTTCATTGAGCTGTTCCCACTAAAAGGAACATTTTTCACTTTGTTTTACCCACAGGATTTACTCAGGTTTAACAAGATCTCTTTCTCTTAGTCACTTACTACCTTTTTCTGCTTTTCCTTTTGAATCTTCTATTGTCTCATATCTTTGTATTAATTCAAACTAATAATTTTCATTGGCAGCTTGCTACATGGTCAAATTAGGGACCAAAAGATTTCTTTACCAGGGAAAGAAAAATCCCTAGTAGCAAGGGGCACCTTTGTTATTGCTTTGTCAAAAATAAAATCAGGAGGCCAGGCTAAACCCAGCATAATATAAGTAGAGGCCATCTTGCCTGGATTATAATTAATTTTGAATTCCTCCTGTTGCCATGACACCATGCATGAAAAGAAATAAGCCAGGCATTGTGCAGCACTCAAGAGCTTGTTGGAATTTTGGGTTTTGATTCTTATGTTTAAAATAGTAAGAAAATTCCAATTCAGTGAAACAAAAGCCAGCACTAATACCACAGAGGTTTTCCTCTCTGTAGACTAGTAGAGGGGTACATGCAAGATATCTTTTGAAATTTTGCTTGTTGAAGGAAATAATAATGAATTGGAGTTGTTTGCTTAAATTGCCTGATTCCACTCCTGACAAATCAAGTGATTATCACCTTTTCTAATCTTTGTGGAATACTCTCATTTAATATTCCTCTGTGACCACCCCCTCCCAGCTGCTTCAGGGGCAGCAATTAGCCAGAGCACAGCACACAACCCACACACCCATCACACAAACCTTATGTTGAGCCTTCAGTACCTCTTCAGAGAGCTAAGAGAGAATGAGTTCTTCAGGGTGGAAAAACCTATCTCACAACAAAGGACATATAGGGCACTCCAGAGATGAAAGAAAATTTTTCTGAACCTCATGTTCTGACTGCTTTTTTGGCCTTTGAAGTGATTATAATACTTTCCTATAAACAGAAAATGTTTTCTTCTCCTACTGACATATTGAGTGCTCCTTGTATCCAGGGGCTTTGTTTGTAGTGTTTCACATGTGGTTGTTCAATACTCCAAAACATAAAGGTCTATAAAATCCTTCCACTGGGGCATCCTTAGGTGTTTTATTGGCAAATCCCACCCAACACAGACTTCTGACTGAGACCAATAACTGTCAATTGAAGAAACACTGCAGTCGTCTCTGTGGGGCTACTGTCCACACCTGTTTGGAAAGGGTCATCTCTGAGCCCAGACAATCATAAGCACTGCTACTGAATGCTCCAGAGTGCTGTGAGCTGCAGGAAAAGGGCAGGAAGGCAGCTCTCAGCTGCTTTACTGGCACTGGATAGCAGCTAGAGCTCCTCTACAAGCCCCATATTTTAATTGGAGTAAGGAAAGTCATAGTCCATCCAGCCGAGAGTGGTGTTATAACCCTACTGACCTGTGCTGACAGGCTGCACATCTGAGGTTACCATCAAAAACTTTAAAGACTTTAAGTACTTAGTGTCCTGAAGGGTCATTAAGGTATCCTGTGATTTAAAGCAGATGTTGCTGGAACATCAGACATTTCTCAGTTTCCTTTTCCTCACAGGCACAGCTTTTCCCCTCAGCTTCTGGCCAGACCCCATGGCTCAGAAGGCATTTTCTCAGGCTTAATGTTAAAAGCTATCAAAGGGAAAGGGAGATGGTTGCACATACACACACCCCCCGAGAACTCTTTAGATTTCAAAGGAGCCCTGGGATGTCTTTGGAAGGACCAAGGATGTTGCTTGCAGCTACTGTAGCTTATCACATTTAGTTTATTCCCACAGACAAACAACAGAGAAAATATCTGGGCCTCATTTTTATGGCAAAGGAGAAGCTGAGTCAGGGGGCCAGTTCTCACGTAAGGCACTCACATTTTAACTCAGTCACAACCCCCCTCTGCCTTCCCTGAGTCTTAGTTGTAAGGAAATGTCAGTAATTGACTGCAGAACCTGCAATGCAGCACATCCTGAGATCATAAGTGAAAGGATAAAAATTGTTGGTAAGGATAATGGCATTGAGCACCAACATACATTTTAGTCACAGCATAGGTAGAGGTGACAGAGAGAAGGGTGTTATTCTCAGTGCCTCTGCCTTCTGCTGCTCTGGATCTCTCTGCTTTCTGCTTCAAATTGTGGGAAGCAGTGAGATGGCCCCTCTAGATTTGCATCTTCCAAGGGCCATTCTTCAATACTCTGCACTTAGAAACACTACCCTGCTGCTGGGAAGCCAGGAAATGCTGCAAGGAACACTGAAAGGCTGGAAGATCCTGAACTGTGAAGGTTCTCAGTCTGTAGCCCCTGATCGATGTTGAAGGCTGGGAAAATCTGCTGAACAAAATGAAAGGATATGGTGGGAGTAAAGTGTTAATGGTCTGGTAAAATACACTGTGCTACTCCAATCCTCTAATTGCATCATTTCATGTAAGAAAATTTCAAGGTTCTTAAAAGGAAAAATTGATCCAGCTCACAAAACATGCTCCAAACACATCCCTAACAGGTTGTAATTGTCATGAACTAGAAGTTTCCTGGGAGTTTATCAGGGAGATGGTGGCAGCCAGGACCACGCATTATATATATTTTTTTTTTTTTAAAGTTCAAGCTTGTGTTAGTGTTGGCAGGATCCTCTAGGCCACAAAAAATATAAGAAACCAACTTTTCACTTTGCTTTACTCAGATATATTTGGGGGCTGGGCAGGGGAAGGAAGACACATTAATTTTGGAACATATATAAATAGAGTGAGGTAAAGGCAGAAGAACTCACAGCAACCCTCCGTTGCAGCTTGTCTCCCCTGCCAAACATGTTGACTGCTGAATTGATGGTTAGTTATTGTTTCTGCTGAACATCTGTATTAAGGAACACAGATAAGACAGCAGGCATGGGTAGAAAGGGAGAGGAGAATAATTTGGCTCAGCTACAACATCCGTCAATTATAAAACATAGAGAAGATGTAATGTTTAGTCAATAGTTACTGTTTGTAACTGATTTTTAGTGTTCCCCCTTCTCCCAGTGTGATTAGTCAGTGCTCTTTGAACGTGGCATTTTGAAAGAGACCTATGGTATGCACCTCTCATTTACATTTGTAGATCAGCTTTTGAAAGTTCAAACACTTCAGCTTTTCCTTTTCAGGAAAGGTTTATACACTCTCAGAGAACAGGAGCAATAACATGTTAATATCAGAGACTAGAACAGCCCCAGCAGAGTGTGCAGGCCCATCATAACATTGTTATTTTTAGCTGTATCTTTACAATTAGCTCTGTGGAGGCTTTGAAACACAGACTTTACAAGCTCGAGGTAGAAATCTGGTTCACAGGGATTTCTCTGGGAAGCCTACCCGTGCTGAGCCGCGGTGATCGGCGGCTGCTCCCTGCTGGCTCATGGCAGCACCGCTCACATGGCTGCCTGAAACACCCTTCCGGGGGGCTATGCTAAGGCAGTGGGAAAAGTTTATCCCTATTCCGACTCAGGAATCCCTCACTCCACCTGTACCCCTCACTACATGAGACTTCAACAAAATGAGTCCACTAATAATTACTAAGGCATGAAAACAAAGAAACACTGCACTCTGCTCATCTGCTGAGGCAGTTTTAAATGCAATTTTACACAAGCTCATGCATTTCTCCCATGGCTAATCCCAAAAAATGACAGTGGTGTTCTCAAAATACAGTAAGACCTCAGGATTTTGAGGCAGCCCGAGCATTTCTTCCACCCACCAAAACACCATCTTGAGGGAGCATAGAGGAAAAATTGTTTGTAATTGTTCTTAAGAATAACACACGGCAGTGAGATCTCAGGAATGGCTGAGCCTGCATCTTTAATTTAGACTAGTATAAGCAGGTCAGGCCTACAGAACCTTCTAAATTATTAATGATATATAACTTTTTTCTCTTGCAGTCCACGGTGAAATCAGTCTCATATTGTGTCACACAAAAAAGATTATGGCAATTGAAGAAACTCACTGGCAGAGAAAATCCTGTCAGAAAAAACACAGTTCTGCCGCAGGTGCTCTCTTACACAGCAAGATGAGCTCTCTGCTCACCTAAAACGAAAATCCAAACTCACTAAAACATAATGGAAAGGCTAATCTGTTTTAATGAGCTCTCAGCATCCAATTCACAGGAAAGATGGATGGAGTCTGCCTCACCCAAGCCTACAGGCAGTTGGCTTTACTTTTCCAGTTACTTGGTGAAAAAAGGCAGTGTTTGGAAGAAGGAAGTGATTTAATTCTATTCCTAATACTTGGAAGAAAGCTTACTTTCTTCCACGTAAGCTACAAAAACATATCGCAGAACCTTCACGAGTCTATTTATTATGGGCAATCTGCATTGCACCAGGATCAGATTTCTTGCTCTAAAAAATTACACAGAGAATTTCTTCTTCCTGTAATCATTATATAATAAGTACACTGACTAGAAGCCACATTTAACATTTAAGGAGATATTGCACATAAAGTACATATCAGCTAGACACATACGTAGATCCAGATTTTAGAAAATTGCACTGAGTGAGGACACCTAGAATTTATTCCCAGGAGCTCTCTTCATTGGGATCTAGGTTCAAGTTTAGCGTTTATATACTGATTATAGTGTTAATTTCATTTTTGGCTTTAAAAACCAAAAGAACAAGGAATACTGGACTAAATTCCCAGTTATCACATACAACTTGACAATGTTCTCTCCTGTCACACATCACAAAAGAACTGGACTCTACAGTCTTTTAAGTGCACTTCCATTGCTTGCATGTCTGAGTTGGTTTGCATGATATACAGCTTCTAAACATTTTGTATATGTGCCACATGTGTTAAGTTATAGTCACTACACATATATTCTCATCTGGAAACACCGTATGGGAGCAGAGTAACCTGGTTCTAATTTGCACCACCAAGTTCTGCCCTGGTATCTGAAAGAAGTCCTTGCCATAAGGCACTCTGTGACTGTTTCCCTCAGTTTTAGCCATGTAAAAGTTATATGCCTGGACAAAGACAGTTGTCTAGACTTCCTCTGCCAAAGTGTGTGGGGAAAAACCCACACCTAAGTAGCAGCTTGAGAGGCTAAAGTTTGTTTATACAACTACTTTAGTAAGAACCACAGGACACAAAGCGAAATCTCTCAGGAGATGTGTCTTTGCACTGACTACCATAAGTTAAAGCCAGACACATGAATGCCAAGACAAATCTCATACTCAAATGGTGTCAGATACTAGGCTGAATCGTAATTTCCAGAGTGCAGAATCTGGATAGCAAAGGTTTCCTTGTATAAAACAGCCTTACCTATAATTATCAAAATCAACAAAAGTTTTCATCGGTTCCACTATATCCTGCATAAAATAACTCTTGGTATAGATGCAGGGCTAACAGGTAAGTTAGCAAAAAACAGCACAAAAAATCTCTTATCAGAAACTTCCTAGTTGATCTCCAATTAAAAAAAAAAAGAAGAAGAAAGGTGCTTTGTAGATGTGGATGCATTGTGCTTGTAGGTTGATAGTGTCAGTTCCTAGCACTACCCCATACATGCGTGAGTACACAATACAAATGTGGGTAGAGCTCCTCCCAAATCTTTGTTCGTGAAGCCTAGCCATGATGACCTGACACAATACAATTTCTACAGTCACATCTCCATTAGTACCACTATGACTAGCAGAAAGCTAGAACTATCACAAAGTTTTTGCGCTGTGCAATTCTATTGCTTAAATCTTTCTGATTTTACGGGACAGTTCCTGCCATGATTTTGACCTCAACTCTCCCATTCAACACCCAGGTACACTTCAGGAGTTATTCTGGGCCTTGGGCCCCTCCTAGCAGAACTTATTACTATGGATGTGAGTCACATCCAGCAACTGAATGATCCTGGACACTATTTACTAGAACATACATGGGCTATAAGCTTGCCACTTAAGAATTCAACTTAAATGCTCTAATTTTAGACAATCGACTGTTACTTAAGAGTTTCTGCACTGCTTGATTTTTGGACGACAAACAGTTGTGCAGAAACCCAGTCACATAGTTGAAGGCATGGGTGAGAAAAGCTTTCTACACCAAGATAAGTTGAACCTGGCAGAGAGACTGAGAAAGTGCCCAGGAGCTAAATGTTACTAAACTATATGATTACTGCATGTGACTAAGAAATAATCCTACTGTTTAAGAGAAAACTACAATGCAAAACATGGTCTAATTGGAAGCAACAGATTGGTGGAGTCACAGAAGTAAGCAGAAAGATCACTTTGTTACCAATACCTGCTCCTAGAATACATCAAAACCCCTCGTAGCTTTTATAGACTATTTTCTGCCCAATTAATTGAACAAAATATCTAAATTGATCTTACCCTTATGGAGAAAGATCATTATGCTCCATGAAAATGAAAGAAGGAATGACCGAGTAGCAGCTATTACGTGACCCTGATTTCTCTAAAATTGTCAAGTATAAAGCATGTAGATGCATATTATTTATGCACTGCATTTTCTTGAAGAAATTGTGCTTGTGCTTTTTCATGGGGAGACAAATTGTGAGAAAAACAAAGGCAAAAAGCGAGAAAGAAACTGGGGACTGAAGGAAAGTCTGCATCCTCAATTGCAATTTAGGCAAAATACAAAGTGCCTGTTGGTGGAGTCAAGAACACTGGAGCCCATTACCACTGTCAGAGTTAACTATGTTCTGTTGTTCAGAAGATTGAGCTTTGCCTTTAACAGTTTCACTTCTGCATGACCAAACTGAGGGGAATACAAGCTCTTCACAGCCACCTCTACCAGATCTAAACCTGTGGTGCAAGAATATACACACTCCTCAGAGTGATCCTTGGGGTAGCACATTCACCTGCCTAGAGCGTCCATCAGTGGACTGCAACAGGAGCTGGACCAAAGACCCAGCTGTGGGTAAAATTAGCTCTAGAGATACGCAGATTCCCTCTTTTAGCTAAACTGGAAGACAGTGAGTCAGAAATCACAGTTATGCCCAGAAGTGCCGCAGGAGGTCTCCAGGCTGTGTTTGCTCTGAAACACTGAGAGGCAGAGAAGCCCAGAGAATCCTATAAAAGTACTTTTCTTTAGCAGACGTACAGAGCTGAAAAGTCACTATGAAGAATCACAGGAGACACACTCATTTAAAATATCTATTGAAATTACAAATTAAACTCTTCAGTATGATTCAAAGTACAAAACACCACATTAAAAGGCATTCAACAGCTCTTTTATACATCACAGTGTTAGTGGCACAAAATGTACTTACATTTCAAATACATCAACAGAACTATTTTTACACTCGTCAAATACATTATTTATACATATGCATGACTCCTTCATGCTTATCCCTATACAAGTTTAAAATACATCATGATAAAATGATCAAGAAAGGTTCAGTTATGGACCACGTACCTGTACCTAATGTTCCTGAAATTCTTATAAGAGATACACAAATCAAAGCAATAATGAAGACCACAGGGCTCTAAACACAAACAGCATGCCTTACTTAGTATAAGTGCATTAGCAATTAAGCGCTGATACAGGCTTTTTTTATGTCCTTAATATCACTTATTAACAACCGTATTCTACTTGTTTTCCTCAGGCTTTCAGATTATGTATCTGAGATGTACAAACTTTGGTTTTTGAAAAAGCAAACCTGCACAAAGCTTTATGCATGCTGCACCTCACTGGGATAATGGCCTGCATTAAATACATTTATTCTTATACAGCAAAAGGTCTACAGATGAAATGCACAGAACTTAATTTTTATCTTCCTGGCCATAATATTTAAAAAAAAAAAAAAAGCACTTCATACTTTTCTGACCTATGAATGTTTTATCCCGTCAGCTCCACAAATGAGGGCTTTTTACTACTTTCGTCAGGAGATCAAATGTAAGCTGAGATTTGATCCAGTCAGCTGTTATTTGGGATTTTGCCTAATTCATAAACCAGAGTATTTGAGGAAAGATCATGCTATTTGGTATGTGAGGGAAAGTATCCCAAATTCTTGACATGCTAAAGTCAGTAGGAGGAGACTTCAGGATGACTGCCAACATGAATAAAACTGAAATAATAACATAAAACAATAGTAAGCTTTTATATATAACGTTCATCACAAACTCTTGAAGAGCTTCAAACCCAATTAATTTGCCCTCACAGCCCTCTTATGAAGTAGGCAAACATTGGTTCATTCATTAAAAGGACGGTTAAATTGAGATAAAAGGAGCTAAGTGACTTGTCCAATGTGGGGGAAAACCCAAAACTATCATCATTGAAGTTAATGTGGGCTGTGCTCCTGCTGTCTCTCTCTCAGGACTGACTTCAGCCCAACTAATGAATGGCAAGCCTAGGGACAACCACAGCCTCTGGAGTTGGGACTCAACACTCGCTAGACATGACACCACTTCATCCAGAACATGCAAATGAAGTACTGTCACAAACTCCATTAAAAACAGTATTTAAGAATGGGTCATTCGCTTAAGAGTTGGACTCGATGATTGTTGTGAGTCCCTTCCACCTCAGAATATTCTGTGATTCTGTGTGAATGCAAAACCCTAAATGATAGCATAACCATAAAAATGCAACAGAAATCATCTTGTGATACCTATTTTTCTGGTGAAAAATCTAAAAAGCCATAGCTGTTGTAATTTCATTTGAAAAGCAGCAGAAACAAACATTAACTTTTCCATGGCAGGGCATTTAAATGTCAGAGTTTAAAATAATGTATTTACAATTCAATTTCAGGGTATTTAATGTCACAGTATCAACATAAGCTGTAACATTAAAACACTTTGTATATAATACCTTACCACCAAAAGTTGCTACTTTGAAACCAAATAATCAGCATTACAAAAAATAAAATAATGACAACAAACAAAAAAATCCCATACAGATGGAATGACATTTAGCAAACCTGAAAAGACTAGGTATTTGTTAAATATATGTAGGCATATAGTCTATCCCAACAGCCAGGATGTGAAATAAGAGCTGCGTCATAAAAACCTCCAGTAGCAATTCAAGTGTGTTGAGATCAGAGATACACTAACATAGTTTTCCCATTATATATAATGTTACCTGTAAGCATCAATTATAAATTATTATTTAAAAAATATCTGTATTTGGAAAGGACATTTTTCTTTCCTTTTTGTTTTAAATTTGGAAATGCATTAATTTTGACATTGACTATTAACTGGCCACACAATACTCTGGGAAACAAGTTTTGCTGTATTGACACATAAAGGCTAAGAAAGGCATAGAGAAAAGAAACCGTATCATACCAGGACACTCTAATACTGTTCACAGGGCACTGAACCTCTACTGTTTACTATGACCCCAGTAGTACACATATGTGGTCATCAGAGTCACAGCCACAATACAGCAGAATCTCTTAGTGCCGCCAATTAGAAAATTAATAACCCATGAAGTCTTTACATCCTGTTGTCCAGGTTTTTCCTCTTCTCCAGTTAAACAGAATTACAGGGCCATGCAGGAAAGGCCACAAGCTTACCTGCTGGAAGCTGTCCTTCTCAGAATCCTTCACAGAAGGTTTTCTGCACAGTGAAGCTATGACTCAGGACAACCCAGGTGCTTGGCTTGGGATACCTCTGGGAGATGGACTGAGCTGATGTCAGAGCCAGAGGGAGATAAGCACTTCACTGCCTGCTGAACTCAGCAGTGCTTCAGACACGCTTAGGGGTTGGCAAACAGTGATCAAATCCACTACCCAGTCTTCACTACAGATATTTTTTAAGAACAAAGCAATTTTTAATAACAAATTCTAGACTACTAAAAATACTCAGGTAACAAAAGATCTTAACTGTGCATTGCCATAAACAATCTGAAGATATCACAAGGAGTTCATATTTGCTGGAAACCAGCTATCCTTTTTCTTCACATTTTAGTGGCTGAACTCATTAAAATCAAGCCAAATAAGTGAACTACGATAACCTCCAGCTCCTAGAGGTAAAATCTGTGGTTAGACACAGTTTGAATTAAAATAGCATTAAACCTAGAAGATGGGGGAGGAGAATAGTTTTATAAAAAGACAGTGGCCCTTTTCAAAACTGCGCCCTACAGTATTTTTATTAACAGATAGACTGTAAAACAAAAGCTAAAGAGTAATTTTTTATGCTTGAGCTATGAAAACACATTCCCAGTCTGTGACAGCAGACAGAAGTAGTTGCATTTAAGGGTCTTAAGACATTTTCAGTGTAAAGTTATTCTGGCTTCAAGATATCCATTCACCTCAGTACATTGCTGATGCACAGAATGATGATGACAAAAATGCAGTCAGACTTAAGTCCACAAGCCAGTTGAAAGAATGTTTTCCTTCAGTACTACAGATATACACATTGTTTCAGGTGCTTCATATTTCATGGCAAGAAGTTATCAGTCAAATTCTTGTAGGCTTTAAAATCAAAGCAAAATGGTTTTCAATAAAATATTTCTAAAGAGAAACCACAATGAGGCAGCATGTTGGCTAGCACACTTTACTACCCTGAAAACACAGCACTGAATACTGCAAAACTATCAAGTGATTATTTTTCAAATAAAACCTTATTTTGTTACAGTATTGTTATTAGCACAATACACCACATATACAATATTAACTCTGAAATGGGCTAAGTAGTTTAAATGTAAAGTAGAACTTCCACATATATCCCAGGCATTTTAGTATTACAGGGATAATTATACAGGGATAACCATGATGTATTTTTATATTTAAAAGGGAAGATTCATTGATAACCCAAGAGTCTACTAAATATTAAAGTTAGTCCTGTATTTTTAAATAATTGCCCTAAAGACAGAAGCAATATATCCTGAACTTCCAAAATATTTCAATAGCACAGCTATTTACACATTTGGTTTAAATAGGATTATATATATATATATATATATCTATGTATCTATAAAAAGATTAAGATACCTGGATTAGAAGTTATGTAGCCCTATAAGTGTAGCAGAACCCTAAACAACAGCAAAAAATAACAATTCAGAAAAACACTAGTGGTCCAGTGGTAATCAATACCATCAATGAATTTTTAAAAGAACCTTGATTAGATAGCAGGTTTGTGTCACTACTCAACCTTACAGCCTCATCAATTAATTTTAAAATGTAGCTTTTAATCAAATGAATTTCTTATAAGACTTGACAAAATTTGTGGAAGGCAGCAGGATGAACTTTGTCCCTCTAACCCTCCCCAAATTTCAAGAAAGGCATAGGATGGCCTATATGCACCTTACTAATTTTATTATACTTGGAAGAATAGGTACTAGAAAGGACATTGTGATGGTTTGAACAAAAACAATGTGTAATAAACATAATAAAGTCACACTAAGTTGACTATCTGATATAAATGATAGGCAACTTAAATATATACAGGAATAAGACACCAAATCTGGAAGCGAACAGATATGCAGAAGTTTATATTTGTCTGCTTTTTCAGCTTGTTTTGCTGATGTTGTTCAGTACAGTTCCCAGTCCACTAGCAGGGCAGCACCAACTTTTTGCATTATTTTTAGCAGTATCACCTCTTGATTTCAGGTGATACCACCCAGGTCCGTGGTCTCCCTTTAGCACCACACTTGCCTTCTGTTACCCTCCTTGTCTATTATCAAGTGATCTATATAACAGTGGTAACAACAGTTCCTGGAACCAAGACTGTGTGTCAATGAAAAGCAGAATGGGGCAAGTAAGGCTACAGCAATGTAAGTGCAGAGAGAAACATAACAGCACAATAAAATAAAAACACATGTCGTGATGAGTCCAATCTTTTCCCAGTCTAGGTAGGTAGAGGGTCATCATCTCCTTTATTACATTTGCACTTGCAGCACAGAACAAATGGTGTAGCAAGCAGAAGGAAAGGGGAGGCCACCAAAAGTAGAAGACCAAATCCTGCAAAAATTCCTACCACCTGCAAGAAAAAGGGATAACATTGCATCAGGAATAGCATTGCCCAGATTCTGTGCCTGCTGACACCAGTGTATCATCAGTGTCTGTCAAAAAGACCTCAGCAAACGCCATTGACCTTACCAGAGCCAGGACTCGCTCCTGGTGTACACTGCAGTCAGCTCCCGCGGCCAGTAAATGCGAGGGAGTGCAGAATGTTCATGTTTCATGGCTCCAGCCAGAACCACTACACACAACTCAGTTCCATCATAAAATGATGCAGATGGCTATTTGCCTTTTTGAGTTTTCCTATACCTCAAACAACTAATGAAGCAAATCACCTCTCAAAAGCTTAGGAATTTCAGTCACAGATTAAAAACACTACAGATTATAGGAGGACTTTGCACATGCAATGGCTTTCTGCAGTCAGACCTAAGCTCATTCTGCTGCTTCAGGGGACAAGACCTAACTCTTTCTAAAAGCATTTTTTCATTGACATTTATTAGTTGCCCTCTTCCAGCATGGGAAGAGGACCACAGACTTACCCATCCTGTCAGTGTGCCAAACTAATAACTCCTACAAAGTTGAAATTTGGAAAATTATTTAGAAAAACATTCAAGTTGAGGTTCATTGCCTGAGAAAGTTCCCCATTTGCCATAGGCAGCTGTAAGAGTGATGCTGCAACAATATGCCCACAAATTATTTGAGAAAATAATTTAGATTTATTCACATAAGAGTGCCTGCGAATAATTTTGAATAATGAAGGCAGGAGTGAAATGCTAATTTCATAGCAAAACCTCACAACAGAAGGCAAAATGAAATTAAGAGTGCAGCATTCATTAAGAATTCTTCTAAGTCAGCGCTAGATATGGCACTCCAATTAGCTGGCAAATATTTAATTGGCCATGGTATAGATGGGACAATCCACTACCACTTTTGCTGGCCACGGGCAATTTCGCATTTTGATTACCTTGCACATCGTTTTGCCATCACTCCACTCCGGGAATTCTGGCAGGGTGAGAGGGCCAGGTGCCTGCAGGAGATGGCGCTGTGGGACAGCGCTCACCATCCCTGGCTCCGGCACTCCTGGATTCTGGCTGTCCAGGGATATGCAGCTCGAACCTCATTGCCCTAACAATTTTAATTCTTCCCAAGAGCAATTTCTTTTTCAGCTTCAGAGGTGGGCACGTTTCATAACTCTTTTTTTTTTTTTTTGGTGGCGCTGACAATTGGCTGCAACTTCCATTTACTAATCTTCGCATTATTTCTCACAGATATAAACCAAAGCTAAATTCTCATCTTTAAAAAAACAGGAGCTGCAACTATTGCTGTGTTGCTTTTTGGAGTCAGCATGTCTCTGTCTAGCTCTTTGCAGTGCAGGCTGAGTGCAGTGGTCAGACAGAGCCAAGCTAGAAGTGAGCAATTCAATGGACCAGACTGACTACTGGTAATTAAATATCTATTTACACCTTCCTTTCAGCCTCAATATGCCATCAAAAAAAATCATCAAGTTTCATTTTTGTTTGTTGTATTGGTTTTCTTTTTGTTTGGTTGGGGTTTTGTAGGGGATTTTTGGGGTGTGCGTGTGTGGTTTTCATTTGTTTATTTTTAAATAAAACTGACTGCTGAGTATTACTTATTTATTTTCTACTTGGTTGTTCGCCTTCTGAAGACATTGCTGCCTTATTCAGCATCAAGTCATTTCCTCTGGCCAAAACCAATATTTTTTTAAACCCACAAACAACAAATCAAAGGCTGACCTCAATTTACTTTGGGTAAATCTAAGAATAAACAACTTAGTCAAAGAAACTTAACATAAGGAAACAATTGCAGTGTTGATTTGGCTTTAGTGGGTTCAGCAGAATTATATCCTGACTGCTAGAGAATGATCACTTCCTTTCTCAACAATGACTTGATCAAACATACCGTGTATTAAACATATTTGCACAAACCGCTGTGGCTTAGAACAGATTCCAACTATCAGATTAATTGCTTCATATTACAGGTGTATCAAGTAAGCTTAATGTACCCATACACTTCCTAAGATACCAATGGCTAAGCCAAGCAAAACCCAGTCCATAGCTCAGTCACTCAGTGGTGCATGTGAAAGGAGAGGGGTGAGACCTTTTTGTTTCAGTTTAGCTGTTTGTCCAGACTTGAGGGTTATTCTATAGACTTGGGGTTTATGCTCAAATGAAAAGAAATCCGTACTTCAAGAAAAGTACTTCATCTCAAGTTACGGTAGCTTTTTACAGGCACACAGTTTAGGAAGAGATGACTCAGATACACTGTATCTCTGAAGTGACTGTAAAGGCAGTAGATTGGAGCAAATCACACATTAGCATTTATACTGCATTCCTGCTCAGTCCAGCCACACTGAATCTAGACTACAAGAGCTATTCCCACACTCTTTGCAACTGTCAATTTTAATCTGTATTTGAAACTACTGATAAGCTTTCAGGGTTACTTTCTATTCAACCTACACGAATGAGTCAAATGGAGTCCATAGCAAGATATGGACTGTATTCAGGCTAATTCCTTTCTAGTTCTGGATCCGAACCTAAAGATCCCTCGCAAGATGAGCTTTCATGTTAACAATATGGATGGTGGCAACCTAGTTTGTCCTCCAGGTTCAGTAAGAACATATCAGGGCTGGCACTAAAGTGGCTCTGCAAATGTACCTTTCCACGTTCTCAGTGGCTTTTTGTCAAGGAGCGTCCTCTCTTCAAGAACTAATTGTTCCTCTCCAAGCTACTGCCCTCTTTAAATCTGCTATGAAAATCAGTTACCATTTAGCACAGAACTTCACCCTAAGGTGTAAAATGAGTAAAACAAACAAAGACACTATGACAGCAGTAGACCTATACAGAGCTTTTAAAGATCTGAGCTTTACCTGTGTCCTGTGCCAGATAACAGATGCCCTGGAGTGACCCAGCTTGTTTCGACAAGGTCCCTTGTCATAATGTATAAGGAGAAAATCATCCTACAAAATATTAAATGAGAAGGTAGGCAATAAACAGAAATTCGTCAAGTTACAAAATACCATATCCTAAGAACCTAAAACTAGGAATTGAATAGGAAGATAATAGCAGGCGGATATGGCCAGGTCTAACCTTTCCAAAGCACTTTTTTTACAGTTATAGATATATAGGCTCTCAAGCTGCATATTTAAATGTTAGCATGGAGTTTAGCAAGAATATCCAAGAAGATAAGCTGACTATTGCATATATTTTACATTCACAGAGAAAGAACAAAGGAAAATGAATACTTGTACTGCAAAATTCCCAAAGTTGATTCCTTTCACTAGTTAAAGAATAGAAGAAAGACAATACAGACTTTTGAGATATTATGTCCCTATCAGTCCTGTCATCCTCACACAAACCAGCCAAGACAGCAGGCTTAGTACCAAGGGAATGCTGCTTTTTGTCTGAGCATGTGAGAAGCCTGTGACTTGAGGACTGTTATTAAGGTATTCAAATGGGACAACCACAGGATTTGAGTCGTCAGAGTAGCTTTCGGGAACCTAACTTCCTTTGCTATTGTTAACAATGCTGTAAAGTAAAACTGATAACATGGAAACAGATGTTGTATATACTCTGATCCTTGGGCATGATAACAGGCTGATTTAAAAAAATATAAACAAATGACAGCAACAGCTTATAGACGATAAATTCCTCGTGTTGGGAGAGTATTGTGTTCTTTTTCCTGTGTCAGATCTATTTCTTAGTCTCACAGAATACAATGAATGGTAAACAAATCTGACTGTTACTGACACACCAAATCTAGTTTATCTGTTAAAACTTCCTCAGACTAATAGCATTGCTACATTCATCCCTGTATCTCCTTCAAGAAGGGCACCACTGAAAAATAAGTACTGAAGAAAAAGCAACGCCCCTCCTCCATGTTAGTTGCCATATATAGATTGTAAACAGATTATTCTCATAAAATTTTACTTTTTAATAATTATTTACTGACACACACACAGAGCAAATGCTAAAGTCACACAGGTCAGACAAGTAAAACAGAGCATATAAATTCCATCAAATTTCCAGCAACAGTTCTGGTGGGTTGTGGCCAAAAGCTAGTAAGCTATTATTTAATTCACTAAAGAGACAGCCACATGCCAAAGCAATGAACTTCTAGGCTTCTGAGAGCCAGAGTGCATGGCATATACTCACATCAAGAGATTCCAGACAGTACCAGCAAAAGGCATGTTTGCAATTCTTACACATCATTTGGGCACAGCCTTCATCTCTTTCAATGTAAACTTTACACTTTGGACAGCGTTTGATTGGAGCGTTGTCATCTTCCATTTTAAAAACTGAACTGTGGGAGAGAGTGAGAAATCAGTAAGATATGTGGCCATGTCAGTTTAGAGAAGACCATCTAAGAACTGTGCTACAAAAGTAAGCCTGTTTTTTTGTTAAAAAAAAAAAAAAAAGAGAGAATTTACTAGAGATTCAAGTATTAAACTGAATTTTATTATTCAGATATTTTGGCTATACACTATTTTTGAAACATATCTCTGGAAAAGATGTTTAACGACTACAATGTCTACATAAATGTTAGGATATTTTCTTTACCACATATTTTCCAACTGTTTTTGTTATCTAGTGATACTAATAGATATTTCTCCTGGAATGTAGCAGATGAGCAGCTAGGTCACATCTAAATGTTTTGTGCCTCTAGGTCATTTTCCTTTTTTCTCCCTTCTTTCTCAGAAAAGGGAACAATCCCTTGATTGCACAATAAGACCAGACCATATTCCTTTGGATTGGGTACCACAGGTGTCCCCTCTTATAGTGAGTAGAACACACAGCAATGTTGAAACACTGGAAGAACATTTATTTCCCTTGGGGAGCTTTCTACTGTACGCAGGTTTTATGCACACTAATAACTAAAATGTACCTTAAGAAATGACAATTCCTGCAGCAACCGCCAGTGGAGATACAAGAATAACTGATGGGGAATCAACAGTTTGCTGGAAAACAGGACTGACACTTGATTGATTGGTTTGCCCAACAGCAGGATAAAAGAACATACACTAATTACTTACACTAGGAGCAACTGTATTATAGAAAACTGCTTTGCATCCATAAAATGCATATGAAACTCCAAATGCATTGTAGCACAAGTTGCTACAGGCCCATTATGCTCCAAAATAATGAAAAAAATCAACTTTTACTCAGTGGAGTGAAAAATAAAGCGTGAAATAATTAACTAAGAGCAACAAAAAGACTAAGCAAAAATAGATGACATTTTTTACCTTGCCATGAAATTTAGTGAGCTTCAGTTCTTGTCAAACACACACAAAAGCATGTGCAAAAGTTAGTATATTTGATCAGGAACTTGTCATGACAGCATCCTAGCTAGTCATCTGTTACAGTAAAGCTTGAAAGAAGACAAGTTAGGAGTAACTAAGTCCAAGGCTGGGCAGGGCTTTATTGATGCCATGACATGTGATAAAATCTTTGAAAAAGCCCAAACATGAAGTGGAACACATGCACAACAGCCTTTCTTATTCAGTGGTTGCAGTATGCCATGGGAAACTGCTTGAAACAAAACTTAAGATCATGGGCCAAACGAGCAGCAGTTACGATGATTGACAGGGCATCCTAAAAATCACCGTCTAGCATGATGTTACTGACCCACGCATTGTCCAGGAGAGCAGCAGTAACAAGATCTTCTTTCAAGGAAGCTCATGAGCTGCCTGGATGTCATATTTTCCCACTGGGGCAAAAGGCCAAAGGCCCAAGCAGCTCCTTTGTGCTTTGCTGGGAATGGTGGCAAAGAACAAGGCTGCCAAGAGCTATTCAAGTTTTGGAATATGGCATTAAAAGAACATGAACGACTAAGAAAAGGAAACAGCTTTAGAACAAAACATCAGGAAAATGCCTCTTTACTATTCATAATCCGATTTGTTCAATAATTGAGTGTTTAGTTTCTAAATACTTGATCTTTTGCAATACTTTACCTTGTTTCTCCTGGAAGAAAAGAGATTGGCATGTTCTCTTGACAGCCTTGACCTGGATGCCAATTAGATTTGCAAGCAGAGCAGAACTCAATGTCGCACACTTTGCACTGGACCAGCTGGGGGTCCTGTGGGCTTGATTCCTGGAGCTGGCAAACTGCCTGGCAAGTAGAGGATGGACACCAAGTCCGGCATGGATCCAAAAGCACTTCTGCAAAGGGACATAAAAGAACAAAATTCAAAGGCGGATACAAGACTGGCCTTCCACAACAGTGCATTCCAGCTGAGGTTGGCTGGCAGGGCTTTTGAAGACACAAGTTTTCAAAAGGAGCCTTTTAATTTATGCTACCCACTTAGACATAAACCCAGCCTGTTTTCCAAACTAAAGACACCAAACTAAAGTGAGCTTCACAAGTCCGAATTAATTGCCCACTTTCATTCACTGAACTAAACTTGTTCTGAGAATGAGATTTTTTTCTTTTCAGATGTACTTCAAATTAAGCACAGCATATACTATGGAGGTAAAACCCATTAGAAAGTGTTTTTACAGTGCCTTGCCCATTAGGATTCTTATTTCAAGTTGGCCTCTGCCCTAATGTGACCACATGATTAACAATGGCATAAGACTCTCATAGAGTTTCATCTCTTTCATGAAGGCTTCTTACAGGTAAGTCATTTCATGTTTCAAAGCCCACTGAAGAGAATATAACTAACTAACTAAATAAATAAAAAATTAAATTACTTCAGTGGTTTCTAGGCTGCATCCTGCCCTCAGCAAAACCTTAAGTTCTCTATGACCACACCATTCCACATCCTGATAGGCATGCAGTCAGCTTAACATGAACCTTATTAATGCTTATATCATTACACACTACACATAGAACTGCTTGGTAATTCTCCCCCAGATGCCATCCCAGGAGATAATGCTGACTCTGTGAATGAGGTCAGTCAACCTCTCCAGGTCCTACAGTAGTAGTAGTCAACTTAAACAGCAAAGCTCAAAATAGAAGTCACTCCCTCCCTTAGTTATATAGCAATATAATACATAGCAATTTTCTTTCCTTCGTTTATTGCCAGAGTGCTGTAGTTCTGGGAATCACACAGGCAAGAACAGAAACAACTACTTTTTGGGTTTTGGTTTTGATTTTTTCTTTTTTTTGTGATGACCAAACAATTAATGCACAATGCTACTGCATGAACATATGCAGAGACAGATTCTGATTTATAGGATTGCTCTGGAATGATACCATTCTCACAGCCTTCAATGAGTAGTGTTATATGTGTTACCTCTTTCAAACTGTAGCTTCTTATATCTTTGCATGATTTCTGATGCAACCATGCACTCAATCTGTTGAAGGAAGTAAAACAAAGACAAATTTCCAATTAGGAGCAGCAATAATGTAACTAATTTTAAAACAAACAGAGATAAAATATTTGACCTTTGATGAATTATTAAAACAATGTCTTGTCAACAATGGAAGCTATAACATAAAGAGCAAGACACATTTAAACATCCTGCAAAGACAAGAAAACACTCCATTTGCAGTAACAGCGTACCTACCTCATTTTCTTGCAGATGACCTCGCTTTGGGCAGGCAGCATCAGGGCAGCTGATTGCTGTTTCTAGACCTTCTTTGATTAACAGTTCCACATACTGTTTTAGGCACTGTAAGACAGCCAAAGACTGAGTTCACTATCCCACCAAAAATAAATCACTCAGTATTTTAACAGCTTTCCTCTGAAAATTGGAAGAACTCAAACTTTGCAAAAACAGGTACTATGGTGTCCCTTTTACAGCCATGGGCTTTACAGCTTTTGCCATAGTTATACCTTTAAGCAGGAAACAGTAAAGTTCATTTCCCATCAAATCACAGAATCACTTAAGCTGGAAAAGACCCCTAAGATCACTGAGTCCAACTGTTAACCAAATAACTCTTCACCAAATTCAAATACGCTGCAAATTAAAAAAATAACAATAATGGGGAAAAGGACAAACTGAACAAACAGCAAAGAGGAAGGGAAAAAATAATAAAACATCATCATGATAAAATTAGACATTCCAAAAATCCTTGTGACTGGAAGCCACAACATAGCTTAGTAAGCAGTAAGTCCCAATAACTACTCAAAGACAAACATCTGTCAAGCACATCAGAGCACAAAGGGAGTTGTGTATCTTGCCTTCATTGTTCTAGAAAATAATATCTGAACTTCACGGTTACAGAGATATCTTTTCCATAGGAAGGAAAAATGTGAGAATTAGGACTCCCCAAAGAACTACAGTTTCCATGGGGACTGAATAATAAATATTGGTAATACTAATACTTTTCTCCCCTAGCAACCACAGTGTTTTACCTAAGTCATAACTGAAAATGTAGCCTCCAACACAGCAGCGCACAGCACGGCAGTCAACAAAACAGATAAGAAAAAAGGGTATTTTTGACCAAGGGCAAATTAAGACCAAACCTTGTTATTCTTGAAGAGCAACTACCCCCTTCCACCTCCACCCTTCCCACATGAAGGTGAGAGCTAATGCATAGGTGTCTGCTGGGAAGGCAAGGGAATGATAGAGACAGAGACTCTTCTCTCTACAACTCCCACCAGCCCAACATTACACAGAAAGAGCAAACCAGGGTCTGCTTCCCAGCGGATGGGTCACCCCACAGTGTTCTCACACTGCTTGTGAGCTCAGCTGGCAGTGGCAAATCAACTACAGGAGTCCCCTAACTCCCTGTTACCAGATGTTTGAATAAAGAGAGAGGTTAGACCAACATCAGAGTGAAATAAAGATATGAAACAAGCTTAGCATCCAGCTGTGTGGGAGGCAAGAACAATTACACACACTGCAGCAAACTGGCAAAACAGGGACTTCAGTTACCATTTCCACAAAACACTTGCAAAACGTACGCAGCTGCTGACTCACCACCAGCCTAGGAAGGCAAAGGGCTGCACTGACCTTGCCAAGGCTGGCATGCCTAACTGCACATCAGAGCACAAAACTGTTTCTTCCTTCCAGCCACGCCATCAATGAGCACCTTTTAGCCTAACTCTCAAGCATGCAGCTTGTAGCTGTTAAGGTTCAGACTTTGAGCCTCTTTTTCTCTTCTGCCTCTTGATTTGTCTATTCAGCTCCTTTCAGAGACCTGTATTAACACAGTGTTCTAGGTTTTAGAGCTCACAGCTTGTTTGCAGCAAAAACTTCACTTCCTGCCCAAGCAGTCTTTGCTGCTCTGGTCCACAAGTTTTCTGGTAGCAACATGCCACCACCTTCATAGCACAACAAATAATTTCTGTTAGAGTCCCCTTTCCCTGTGTCTCCCACTCAGCAGAGAAAACAGGTCTATTTTTTGAAAAAGAAAGGAGACAGAAAACTGATACCTTGAAAATCTTTAATTGTGCAGAGAAATCCATATGTGACAGACTATAGTTTATGTCTTTCTCTTCATCAATGGGGACTTAATAAAGTCAACTGTTCACTTAGTAAATGTTTGATTTGCAGGTTTCCAAGCCTTCACTTTAAGCTCTTTGAGGCAGCTGGTGGAGCAGTTGAAGAGTACCACGGGCAGCAATCACCACAGGCTGAGCTCTGCAAGACCCAGATCCTAGGTTGTGTGCCTTGACAAACTGTAATTTCAGCTGTAGTGAGGTATTAGTGCTGCTATAATGACACTGCTGGCTCTTCCCTTTCCTCTCCATTTGCAGACGCCAAGTGTGGATTAAAATGAAAATGCATACATTTTTAATGCCAGCACTTAGCACTTATAGAAAGTACTTTTCAAGCTGAATGAGCTTTGCAATCATTAATCATTAATGTGGCTAATTCTCCTCCTCAACCTGTTTGGGACCATTGCCAAAGCCTATTCAATTTGCTTCCCTTTCCTCTCTTTACATCTTCCAAGAAATGACACGGTTCATTCCTGTCACGAGCAGCGTCCATGGCCTTCCCCTTCCCCTGATGTGGTACTGGCCCCTGCCTCCTCAGCATCAGCACAGCCAAGTGCACTTCTCATGCTTCACCCTCTGGGAACTGTCTTAAGGCCACAAAATCTTGCTGTTAAATAGGCAGAGGATAAAACAGCCTGTCCACTCAAGACTTCCTCACTCCAGAGATTTCTTAAGTGGAGAAAGAGTAACCCACAGTAGTTGAAAGAGAAGCAGATGCAACACATTCCACTTTACCAGAAATGCTCAAACAACACTAGGATTAGTACTCAATTATACTCAATTATGAAAAGTTCATTGCAAAACAATTACAAAAGGATGACAAATAAATTGTTGCTCATTTTCTGTGTAACTTGTAGTTGATTCCATGCTGGAAGAAAGTATCTTCATAGCCTTTTCAGTAAGGCAATAAAGTACTGTACAGCATGAAGGAAAATGTGGGAGTGTAAGTCACCCCAAACAATGTTCAAAATGAACTGTATTACATAATTTTTCTCAGAGAAAACAGAAGATGAAATTAGATACCTAAGGGCTGAGGTTGGACTACAGTCACAAGATACTTCTTGTTGTACATCAACCCTTACAAAACAAATATGCTGAGGAGCATCTTTATTTTTTTAGTAGACGTGCACCAATTAAAACTTGCTTTTATTTGAAGAAGTATTTTTACCAAATTCCACTTATTTTTTTCTTTAAAAAAAAACCCTCATCTCATTTCATTAATTAAATAACTAAATATTATTTAGGTAAATCACACTTGAAGGTACTCTAAAACTTTCAAAAACTGATTTTTTTTTTCATTTGCATTTCTGCTTTATGCATAACAATCTCTAGCCAGGTTATTCTCGTTTATGCTGCAGCTGTAACAAGCAAAGAGGTAACTGGAGTAGCTTAGATTTCTGTCCAGCATGCATTCTTTCAGCATATCAAACAATTCAGGAGAGGAAAACAGTTATTATATGGTGGCACCCCAGGACACTGCTAATGTTGTTTGGGTTCCTTAAGGATACAGATCTGGTTTTTATATATTTATTATCTATATTTTTTATTTATTATCTTATTATTTATCTATTTATTATCTATAACATTTCATTTTACAGTGTCATGAATGTTAGACAGGCAATGAAAACTGTCATTTAACTCTGGCAATTTCCCATAGACAAAGGAAAGCAAAGCACTGCACAACATGTGTTACATATAAACTATATACAGGCTACATACATCATATATATAATATATATATAACCTATAAACAAAACTTTATATAAAAATTACATAAAGTACAGGTCAAGATGCATCCAGTGCCCCAGATGCTGCTAAGATCAGTCAGAAGAGACTGGTTAGCTCCCCTGAGCATCAGCCCTGTATTTTTCCCTGTGCATCCCTGCTCTGTCCTCCATCCATCACTGTTGCCCTTTCTGGTGTGTGGATAACTTTCACTTGGTAATTCAAGAATTCTACTGTCACTTGCTGTCCCCATGCCAAAGGGCAGGAGCACAACCACTTTGAGGAGTTTGGACCCAGATCGATTCTTACTTCACAAAGGTAAACTGAGAGCCCAACTCAGCAGCAGTTTTACTATAAGCTGCCTATGTAAGTTGGGAATACTTTTGGTTTTGCCTCAGAGACAGATGGCTAGTAAAGGAATGATTTCCTTTCTGAAGCTGCCAAACACAGCTTAGTATTTAAAGCTCTGCAAGATGTGCTGTACTTCTAACCTTTATAGATCAAGGATTGCATCACACAGAAAGGTATGTTCAGTGACCACTACATGCTGCTGTTTTAGAGCATATCTTTTTGTCTAATGCTATGAAGATCAAAATATCCTACGAGAATCAAAATGGTTATTTTTTGCCTAATTTCCAAACCATAACACAATTTTGCTCTGTTGCATTTAGCTCTAAAAAACCTGCACAGGCCACAGCAAAATTCATATATATAAACAATTAAAATTTCTGGCTTTCAATCTTTTTTTTCAGAAGAATTCCAGGAACAATCATGCTTACTTCTGATGATGGTGCTTTGACTTATTTCTCCTGACATCAAAACTCAAACCCCATCCTAATTCCTAAGAAGGAATCTGGCTTTCATTATTTCCATGTGGGGCAACACTTATCTACCATCTACTTTGACACACAAAAAAAAAAAAATGTATTCACTAGGTGCCTAAAGGTCATTTTACAATACAAAATGCATATAATTAAAAACACTTGAAGATGTTTTTGGAAAGTCATAACAAATTTACTTTTAAGAACACGTTATTGTTACTATTGCAGCAAATGAGAAATGGCTTTTCAAGATGTCATCTTTAATTTGCAAGTTAGGTGGGCAAAAATATTATCCTGTATTATTTTCTTAACAGCTGCTAGGTGGATTTGGTCAGAATGTAGACTTCTGACTACATTAATGCTGCAGATTCAAGTGCCAAGTCATATGGGAAATTTTATAAATAAGTCAATGGATTTGGAAAAGCCAAAAAAGCATGACAGGATTGCAGAGCCAAGTATATCATCATATCATTTGATTTATTTCTTAAAACTTCATATGTATTTTAGTGCTGGCACTAGGCCACAGTCATTCCCAAATAAAATGTGCACTACATGCAGCATCATCACATGCTGGTGTTGATAAAACATTTTTAAAAAGCCACACACAGAGATAAAATTGAAAGGAGAAAAAATGAAGAAATAAAAAGAAGAAATGCAGCTTTCACCAAGTTCTAAAAAGAAAAGGAAAATAGTTTTTTACAATGCATTTGGTAATGGTAAATATTGAAGATAAGCAAAGGAAGTTGCTACTGTACACAAAGATTAACCAGGTAAATAACCCTGCACTTTGGGTAGACAATCACTAACAGTTTGCACTGCACTTCAGGAACACAAGGAAGGACTGACATGCATTTTTAACAAGGGAGATTTCTTTAAAGTTCAAACTGATCAAGAAAATGTTTTCAAGTAGGATGATTATTAGTATGTAGACTAAGTTGCTAGTCTAAAATTCTGTATCAAACCAGTATTAAGTGAACTTCTAAAAATATACATACATATATACACACACATATATAAATAAACTTGCATTCAACCATGTGAAGAACCAGAAAAAGCCAGCTGGTATTTTGTGATTCATGTTACAAGTGACATCAGACTAGGTGAATGCAAAGATACCTTTGAGCCTTACATTCTAGGAAAGAATATGAAGAATATTAAAGGATATTGAGTGAGTAGCACTTACTTAGTAGTCTTCTAGCTACAAACCTACAGTTTGGTTCTATGGGTCATTTTTGAGCTAATAGGACACTAAGCCAAAGCTCAAAAATTCATGTGATGAGGATACACAGATGAACAAAATTACCACAACAACTACTTTTGATAGTATTTTGTAATACTTTTATGCTCTGCATACCAGGAGTTTTTCTTTACATTACTTTAAAATGACTACCCAGAAGGTGATATCTTCTCTTGCCATAAGGCAGTGCAATATCAGTTATTCCACTGCTCTGAGTTAATTCCACTAAGCGACTTCTGCAGTCAGTCTGGTGAATAGGTGTTTATACTGGTAGACATATTGCCTGTAAAGGTTTCAGGTAATGAGATGTAATGCCCTATTTTAGCTTCAGATTAGGATAGTACATAGTGATGCAGTGTGTAATACTCAATGGGGCTGGGGTGAGAGTGTGTAAGAGTGAGTGAATTTCTGTAACTACCAAAAAAAAAAAAAAATCAGATCTATTTGGATGTCCATGTCTCAGGTGAAGACTAATACTCTTGGAATAAGAGCTTCCCTCCCTTTTGTCCAAACAGCAAACTCACTCTGGTAGAGAGCTTTTACTTGAATAAAACATCATCTTCTAGAAATATTTTCCATTTTGGCAAAGCTGAACAATTCCAAGAAGAAAAACTCCCCTAAATTAAGCAGCTTACATCTGGTGTGTTCTCTGAAGGGAGAAGTAAGGCTTGACCTTCCCTATTCCTGAAAAAGAGATTCTTGTAGCCACATATAACTTTCATATGCTTCTTAAAGCAACAGCTCATCTGGCAATAGGAATGGCTCGGGATGGGACAGACCTTAGAGATCATCTAGTTCCAAACCCCCTGCCATAGGCAAGGACACTTTCTACTAGACTAGGTTGCTCAGAGGTCCATCCAAACTGGCCTTGAACACTTCCAGGGATGGGACATCCACAACTTCTCTGGGTAACCTGTTCCAGTGCTTCACCACCCTCACAGAATTAGTATCTTAGCCTACCCTCTTACAGTCTGAAGCCATTTCTCCTTGTCCAATCACTACATGCCCTTGTTAAAAGTCCCTCTAACTTTCTTGTAAGGCCTCCTGGTGAGGCTCCTTGTAACAGGACCCCATTATAAAGTTACCTGTCCCAGCCCTCCCTTTAATTCTGACCCATAAACTCTGGGTTGGCTCCTCATTCATCCTCAAGCAGAGCTCCACAGCTGGTTACTCACATACAGGGTAACTGACACCCCCACCTCATCTCCTCTGCCTGTTCTTCCTAAAGAGCCTGTATGCTTCCATTCCAGCACTCCAGTCATAGGAATCATCTTATTTTAAGCTTAATGTTTCATAAAAAAAGAAAACTACTTTCTGACAGATTTCCATGGAAGAAAATATGTGAGAGAAAAGAAAAGGTAGATTTCTTGGAGAGCTTTTAAGCTTCTTTCAAACTTACTACATGGCCTCTTTGTGTTAAGTACTTACAATCCTGTCTCAAATCTATTGTTGTTTAATAACAGGCTCAACTTGCAGTCACTCCTGCATTGCTGCTCCAGTGTGCGCAATTCTCTACATCAGACCTCCAATCTAACTTTTTAATATCACCCTAATCCTACTTAGTTGACAAGTGATTTATGAGAAAATATCTACACACACAATCAGAGATCTGTTTGAAGCATATGCATGACTGTGGGAGTGATTTTTTTCCTCTATTAGATAATCTGTCAACTATACTGACCAAATCCACAAGCACAAGCTATATCCAACTCCACAAACCACCTAGACCAGAGACAGATGTACACTAGAGATGTTTAATATTTGCAGTAATACTGTGAACTTAAAGAATTTCCATTTCTATAGACATCTTCTCACAGACAATACTCTACTATCAAAGAAATCTTCACTATTAAAATTCCAATTTTTATTAACCCTGCAGCTGACTCATCATCCTTAAGAATAAATCACAGGAAGAAACAGTCACTTATCTTGACATGCCATCTACCAATCTGAAAGCAGTAACAGAGAACAGTCTAACATGTTTATTCTTTATATCCTTTGTTTTGTTACAGAGACAAAAGTTCTGCTACACAAGCATACCAAACCTTGACTCCCAGAAAAGCACCTGCAAGGTGCAGATCCAGAGCTCTGCAACAGGAAAATATTTAGTGCCCTGTGCTGCGAACAAGAATGTACACACCAAGAGACCTTGGCCAGGACCAGACATAGGTAACATCACAGCTGATAAATGTTTTACCCCAAGTGGCAAACAATTTGAAAAACCTCTGTTTGACAGTCTTCTTGCCTCTGCCTGCCCAATACTTGGACTTTTTTTAAAAGATACCTTTTTGTTCAAAATTGCCAAGGGTAGATGCCTCTTTCTCCCATCACGCTGTCAATTTTTAAAGACTGCACCAGCTGTTCTGTAGCTCTGTTACAGACTATATTGTTAGTCTAAATGCAATCACATCATCTTGCCTGTGGATGATGGCCAAACAGGATGATGGCTGGGAAAGATAAACAACCTATGTGCTTCCAAGTCTGAGGACAAACCATCTGAACATCCTTTTCTGAGCTGTAAAAATTTTCTTGTTCAGAAATCCCTGTGCTGCCATCCACGGTGCAATCTCAGGATGGGAATTGGCCACCATCCTGGCAGGAGCAGGGACTCAGCCACTGTACATGTCACTGTGTTTAGTGCAATGATGGCTGTTGATTCATCCCGTGGACAGCAGAGCAATTTTGTCGCTTTGGTTCTATGTCTGTCCAAAGGCTTTGAGAGTACACCCAAATATCACAGCAGTCCCTGGTACACACTGTTTAACTGATGCAAACAATAACTCAGACAAAATATTTATAATAGGGATGAGGTGCATCACCCCTCTGAATCCAGCCTCCAACCCCTCTGAGTAAGACTAACTGCCAGTTTGAGTACAGGGAAGTGGCAGCATCAGGCTATGGAGTCAACAAATGATGAAAGGAAGGTGAGAAGAAACATATGTTTCAAGAATGCAGCAAGAAGAGCCCTGATAACTACTTCAGCTCGAGAAATATTAGGATATGGCAAACATCCTGTGAGACACAGCAATCAATGGCTGCACAAATCACAAGCAGGACCAAGCATCCAGAAACAAACGCACTGGAAAACAAGTGCCTTTTCCCAGTTGAATATCTTAAAGGGAAGGCAACCCAGACTTACAGCAGCCTAGCCTTTGAAGTAGTGGGGCTGTTTTTTTATATATACATTTATTTATGACTGTGTACTGTAAAATATACAGAAGACAAACAATTTTTCTTCAGAGAAATCAATCATAGTAGACAGCAGAAAATGGCCAAGTGAGACAAGGATAATATCTTGTAATTTGTGCATATCTTCATCTTAGAATAGGTAGTTCAAGTGCATGTACGTGTAAACTTCTTTCATGTTGGATTTTTACCCCTCCATTTCCCTGCATAAGCTGCTTGTTCTCGCCTATTCAGGGCTGAAATTCATAAAAACACACAGAGTAAACTTTACAAAAATGAACTTGTTTTCAAAATGCCAACATATATTGGATGAAACTTAAATATTCAGGAGGCAAAACCGCCAACAAATAATTCAGTCTTTCCTTACGTTTGAGAAAAGTTTATTCTATTTCAGAACAAAATTAATAGTTCTAGTGGGAGGACAATACACCTGCAGCAAACAAAGGACCTTCCCTTTTCACATGCAAAACACTGCAAACAGAAGTGAACTAGTTTCCCCACCATGCTTATGAAGGTCAGATAATGTTAATCTCATTTAGTAATGTCACACAGGAGAGGAAAGCTGAAGGCTCCGGATCAAGTTTAGTTTTCACTCAGGGTTCTGCAGTTCACAAATGCACATTACTCTGTAAACAGGTAAGTTTATTATTTAAGCAGGAAGTTCTGTCATCACAGCACCTAAAGACAAGTCAGAACTCAGCCAGCCACGTGAATTGCTATGCAAACACATAATGACCTCTAACCAGGAAGCCTCTACTGCCACATCACGCGTCAAGATTAGTATCAGTTCTCTGCAAAGGCTGGGGTAAGTGAGAAAAAGCAGCAAGCTGTGAGCTTTGCCAGCAGCTAGTAGGAAATAGGGAAACATTACAGCTACTAAGGAGGACTTGGAATTCTGTAAAACCTCACAAGCCATTAGGTTTTCCCCCCTCCTGTTTCCAAGCATGTAGGGCATCTCCTTTGGTAGAGGCAAGGCCTGGTCCCACTACAGTGCTGCTCTGCTGAGGTAGGTTTCCCTTGGCAAGCAGACACAAACCATCCAGGATCAGGAAGGCAGCCAAGCCCACCTGTTCCCATCCACACTGCTCTCTGTTTGCCCTGCCCCAGGGGAAAGAGAAGCTGAACCTGCCTCTGCCTCACTTGGAGTGAGGGATAACACTAACTAAATCATTCCTTTTCTTGTCATTTAACTCAGAGAAGCTCTATGCGCTTCCAGTCAAGCATAACAAGAAAAAGAAAAAAAAAAAAAAGATTCCTGATGCCAGTTACAGGCAGGATAATATTTGCCTTGCTGATCTTCAGTCTATGAGGAAGCTCAAAGAGGGGAATGATTAGAATTAAGCAGATATGTATGAACAGTCACGATTAGGCAAATTCAGTAATCCTGTTTAAAAAGGACTAGTGAAAGCAGGAGTTTGTCACTGTCCTGCTGCCATGCTACTTGAGATAGAATACACCAAACCATGGGACACCTAAAGGTCCAGGTAAGATTAACCAGCTGCCTCAAGGGCTTAAGGTAGAGTCTAAGGAGCAAGAATCAAAGTATGAGTATCTACTAAGCAGTGCTAGTTTCAAACACCACAAAGTTGATCCACATGTGCACATATGGCCAACAAGAAAACACAAACAAGCAGCAGAAGGTAGGTCAACATTAGTTTTGTTATTTTCTTTCTGATTGTAGGCCCTCTCACACATCTGAACAACAGTTTCTCCTTCCATTAGGAACAAGGTGGACTGCAAATGAGCAATCAAAATAAACTTGTCCATTAAAGACAAGTTTTCTGTTAGGCTTCATATTTCTTCTAGATGTTTTCTTGCCTGGACTACCTACTTGACTGATTTTCTTTTTAAATTTGAGAAAAGTAAGCAATGAATCCTCCAGAACCAGAATGATCGGCACTGCATAATACCTTGAAGGGAATTGAGCAATCTAATATGAGGTCAAAAGGAGCTTAGCATGTCTTGAGTAAACTAGTGCCATCATGGTACTTGCAACACATTGACAGATCCATGTGTATGTTTCTATATATATAAATTATATAGTATTTATGTACACAGATGTACATATAAATCTGAATCGGAACACAGTCAAGCAACTAACTGCTTAAATGCAAGAATATCAACTAGAACAAAAACCTGTTGTAACTTTAGCACAGATATAATTGGTAACACATCAAGAAAACATCCTCTCCTTTAAGACCCATGAGAATTTCATCATAGATTACAAAATAATCAGAATTTCAGACATCAAATCGACTAAAATTGCTCCCTCCTTATCTCCTGCTAACCCTTCAAAAAAGAAAAGGCTAAGTAATTAGTGAAAAGATTTAGTGCAGTAACTAATAAAAAAAATAGAAAAAAGCAGTGTTCTCTGCTTTACTCTCCTTCTATAAGTGTTATGAGGAAAGATTTCTGAAGAAAACATGTACAACCAATTGCTTCTGCTGGGGTAAGCAACTGTTAAGCAACTATCTTAAAATTTAAGTTACTAACTATGTACTGTGTGCTATTTAGGTGGGAAATGATTTAATAAAAAGCAAGCTATTTAAGTGTTTTGGTCCAGAATTGATGAGCACACTTAAGATTAGTCCTATTGTTGACATGATTCCAGAAGAGAGATAGTAGTCTGCCTCTCGATAATACTCAGAAAAACTAAAAGCCATCAGCAGATTGCTTGTTTTCTTTCTACTCTCTAGACTTTTGTTCCTCTGGTACCTTGAGCAATCCAACAAGGATTTGCTTGAGGTGCCAGGGCAAATACATTCTTGTAACATTCCTAATGGATGAGGTACACAAAACTTGAGAGCTCACAGCACTGCATGCACATTAACGATCATAATGATAAAAAACATAATGGAGTATTAAATGGAGTAATTGGTACTAAATAGTCACAACTGCAAAGTAATACAATGGGAAATTGTAGTGCCTATGCCTTATCAGCAGAAGAGTGGCAGTCTGCTCTATTCAATCCCCACACAGCTCTGCCAGAAAGCAAAAGGAAACAGTGTCCCCATTCTATTTTTCTGAATAGCAAAGTTGTGCTACTGTATAAGTGTCAGGAAGAGACAATTCTTCACGGGATCTTTACTACAGCACTTCTATGATTATAAAGAGTATTATAATATACAAATATTATAGGATTGAGAGACCTGTACATTGATACAAGTTCTGCCTACATACCACTAGCACTTAATTTCAAAGATTTTTGTAATACATACTGATGCTGTCTCAGCTTGCTGTGATTTAGACAGAAAGGCTAGAACTGGTGACAGAAGCTGCAGCAAAAGTAGCTCTCACACCTGTAACAGACATTCCTTTTTCTCTTTTGCTCATATCCCTGGAGAGGCCATCAATTATCTCTGTTCATTTACATAAAAGCAAGCAGCCAGAAAAAAAATTATATACTGGTCAATCAAAAACAAAATAGATGTAGTGGATGTACTGTACATAGACTCCATGCAAAATTTTGAATCAAAAGGCTTGGGTTTTTTTTCCTGTCGGTTTTAAACAATTTTAGTTTGGCTATTTACAAAGTATAGTTCATACTAAAGACTGCAATGCCCTTGATGTTTATGGAAATTGTCACTGGAGGAACAGGAGAGGAGGAATCTGAACAGCTCTCACACTTTTCCTTAACAATTGCCAACAGGCTAAACAATGTTGCCTGATTTAGGGGAGTATTTTCTTCAGCAATTTATTTACCTTTGGGACAGCCTGCAGGTTGAGATGAAGGCCTTGGATTTCAGATGAAAGTTGGAACTGTAACAGGTTTACAGCTATTGCATCTTGCATTTATTTGACTGATTCTTAATTCTTCCTTCACCATCACCAATGAAAGCAAAAGTAATATTTCCTATTAATTTACGGTAGCACTTTAGGATAAATAATTTTTCAGGGTGCTCAAACATCACTGTAGTGAAGCAAGGTGACAAACAAGAGGCAGACAAACTACACCAATTTCCTTAAACAGGACAAGGCCGAATGAACTATTTAAACAGCCAAATACAAGTGAATTGGTGATTCCACCTGAATAGAGCTCAAAACAAAAACCCAGTTCACCACAGCCATGTTACTTATGTCAGCTGCTAAGTACAGATTATTGGCAAAGGTTACATATTTAATGTCTCTAACTGGTTGTATCTTTCAAATGAGCAGTAAGAGTCAGTTACTCTACCAAGAAACAGATCAGTGACAGTAGCAAACATTAGAAGGAACCAGGTGAAGATGAAAAGGTGTATCTGGTAACCCAGTCTTTCTGCTACCATTGAAATGTTACTGAAAACTGAAATTTAAGTATTTTCCACACCCAAGCAACAGGGAGAAACAGAATACTCAGCTGTAAGTACTAGAACAGTGGAGAACAGATTTCATGAATATAATTTTACCTACTTTTGCATGTTTAAGCAAACACTCCTTTCAAACTGGAATTGTCTGTTTTATTGGCTGTTCTTTTTCCCATCAGGGAAAAAAAAAAAATCTATTATTTAAAGACAGTATTTACATGAAGAAAAATAAAATTAAAAAGTAACTAAAATCCTTGATCTTGAACATTAAGAACACACACCCAACAACTTTGTTGAAAAGGACTTTCAGATTTAACAAAAAAGAAAAAGTCACTCAATCCCATTTCTGAATCTGTAACACCATGTCAAAACTCTTGGGAAATTAAAGTCTGAGCATCATGTACCTCAGAAATTATATTCTTACTGATAATACTCCAACTCTTCCTCTGTTGAATCGTTGTTACAAAGTTTTTGGTGTACCTGCACCCACTGCAAAATTTAAGGATCTAAAATTTTAATTTCAAATCATTATTAGGTAAGAAAAATTAGTACTAGTTTTCATTCTCTATTCAAAAAACCATCAATATACATTAACTGTGATGATGATGATGATCTTTGTCATATTAGTATGTGACCATATTGCCAGGGTTTTGTACTTAACTGACAATATGCTTGTTATTCCAGGCAAGCATTTGTACAATACAGTAATGGAAACCCGTTATGAGACTAACTATGATACAGTGAAATTAAAGTCTATAATACATTAAATACTTTCGTAGTTACAAGTGTGTGGCAATACTGGGTGCTGTTGAAAGGCATTTTGAAGAATAACGCAATCATCAGGCACAGTCAATATGGGTTCACAAAGGGCAAGTCTGTTTTAACTAATTTGATAACCTTCTATGACAAGGTCAGCTGCCTAGTGAATGAAGGAAAGGCAGTGGACATATTTTTTCTGGATTTTAGTAAGGCTTTTGATACTGTCCTTCACAGTAGCCTTCTGCACAAGATGTCCAGCTGTGAGATGAGCAAGTATACACATGGTGCTCTGGGTGAAGAACTGGGCTCCAAGGGTTATAGTGAATGGGGTTACATCTGTCTGGCAATCAGTCACCAGCACTTTCTCTGAGCTCAATTCTACTGTCAGTTCTGTTCAATATGGTTATAGACTGCTTGGATGCAGGAGTTGAACGCACCATTAGCAAGACTGATGATGATACAAAACCAGGAAGTGCTGTTGATTCTCTTGAGGGACAAGATGCCTTGCAGAGGGATCTAGAGACACTGGAGCAATGGGCTACAATTAATGGCATGAAATTTAAAAAGTTAAAGTGTCAGATTCTCCACCTCATATTGAGTAACACCAGACACAAGTATAAATTCAGAGAGGAGTGCCTGGAGAACAGTTCTGCAGAAAGGGATCTGGAGGTGCTGGGTGACAACAGGCTCCATACAAGTCAGTGAGCCCTGGCAGCCAGGAGGGCAAACCCCATTCCAGCCTCACTGGCTGGTCAAAAGAGGTGATTTTTCTCCTGTATTCAGCATTGGTGCAGCCTGGAGTGCTGTGTGCAGTTCTGGGCCCCATAATTTAAGGAGAATGTGAAGGAATCTGAATGCATCCAGAGAAGGACAAAAAAGCTGATGAAAGGGCTGAAAGGCATGTTCATGTGAGGAGCAGGTGAGAACCTTAGGTTTGTCTTGTTTGGAGAGGAAGAGGCTGAGGGGGTGAACTCGTTGCTCTCTAAAGCTTCCTGAGGAGGGGAAGTAGAGAGGGAGGTACTGACCCTCTTCTCCCTAGTATCCAGTGAGAAGACATGCAGGAATGGTTCAAAGCTGCACCAGGAAGGTTCAGACTGGACATTAAGAAGAACTTCTTTACAAAGAGGGTGACCAAACACTGGAACAGGCTTCACAGACAGGCTTGGGGCAGCAGCCTCCTGTCAGTGTTTAAGAGGCATTTGGACAACACCTTTCACACCATGCTTTAACTTTTGATGAGCCCTAAAGTGATCAGGCAGTTGGACTGATGAACATTGCAGAACAATCCCTTCCAACTGAAAGATTCTATTCTCTTCTAAAGTTAAAAAAAATAACCAAAAACCAAACAAAACCCCCCCACCAAAGCACTCAACCAAAATCCAGCCAATCAAAAAGCCACCCCCAAATCCAAGCCACTGAGAGACGAAAAGGAAAGCATGAGTAACCTTGCCAAGTAGGTATACAGTATGTTCAAGTGCCAAGTAAAAAAAAAAAAATTTTTAACAGGAAAACAAAAGTTTACCTGCTAGCATTTCTGTCAAGTACACAGAAACAGTATTTATTTCCACTGCAACATCAATACTTCAGTGTGAAACCCACACAGCAGAAACATAAAAGTTATGTAGTTCAAATTATGTTTTGGTTTTTATACCTAATATAGAACACAAACTCACCAGGGTACAGAAGATGCATTGGCATTGTGCTATTGTTGTCATCTGCTCCACGGGATATTCACCAAGGCAGAGCTTGCAGGACACTAATGGGTCAAGTACCAAGTCCCAGGTAGGCCTGTATCTTGCTGTAGTCATTGCAGAGCAGTCTGAAAAACAGCACGAAAAGGAAAGATACTTCATTATTTCCTTAAATTAATACTCTACATTTCTGCCATTGGAAATCACACTGTCAGCTGCTGCCTGTTGGGTTTGTTTTTTTCTAGCAACTTTGCTGTAAAACAGCAATAGCTAACTTCTTACTGCACTTGCAGTAGGCTATACATCCCCCTGTCTGATGGAACTTCATGTAGAAAGCAGAAAGGAAAAAACCCACACTGACAAAATACGAGAGGAAGCAGTAAATACCTTTTGGTCACAGGCCTTTGTCAAACATTACACATGCAAAAATCTCATTTCCAATTCCTGTCATTTTCACCACTAGTTAAAAGTTTTCTCTCACCAGCATCAAAATTTACTTATGACATTCCTTAACCTCAGCTACCCAGGCAAGATTGAAAAGGTCTTTCATAAGCCAGGCATTTATTATGCCCCTTTTCCAGTGTGATGATATTGCAACTCACAGAGCCAGATATTTCCATTCCCAAGAGCATGACAAATCAATCGGTTTGCTGTTAATTTTAGAAAGAACAATAAATATTTTGAGTACACTATGAATTTTATCCTGCATTTTTCTTCCAACACTTTCAATATGCTGAGACCACAACTTTGTCGCTGCAACAACCAACTGAGGCAGATTAAGAGCACAAAGTGAGCTAAAAGAAGGGGTTATAATACCTATATATCACTCTAAAGACAGCAATAGGACAGGACCATGCAGACCATCTTTATCCTAGGCTTCAGAGCCCCGATGGAGAGTTGTCAACTGACTAACCAGAAAGAAAATAATCTCACACACAAAAAAATGTAATCCCAAAAAGTGGAAAGCTAATTTACAAGTTTTACAGGAAGAAAAACAAAACAAAAACCTACACAGCTCCCCCAAACATCTAAGGTAATTTATAGAGTACATCAAATATTAACAACATATTTACTAGTAATATTTTGTCACTGTGACATTGACCTTCCAAGTGTAGAAAATTCACAACCCAAGCTGCTGAGGGGTTCACATTATCTCACCTCTGTCCTTCAATAATTAGGTGGTTCCTTACCTTCTCCACACCAGCAGTTATGCCACTCCGATCACATTTACAGGTCTTTTCAATTCTGGTTTTCTTTTTCCCCCCTGCCTTCATCAGCCCCTGCAGGAACTGCTTATATCTAAGTCACATCTGCGAACTTCGCAAGACCTCCAGAACTGTAAAAAATTACTTTAATGCTTACTAGACTAGATTTAGGTAGATGTTCAAGCAAAATGTGCTTTTTGTCCCTGAAAAAAATCACATGCAGACTTCACAAACACTTCTTTGAAGTCCAAGGCTTTGATATTTAATCATGGGCATGACTCCACCAAGGTCTCTAAAATTTCTGAAACAAAGTGAAGATTTTGTCAGCCCCTCCATTCAGTCTAACTCATTAGAAGATGCTTTTTATAAGGTACATAAAGGACACCAAAAAACTTTTTTCTAGTGCAGCCATCAGGGAGGAGGGGAGAGAAGAAACATTAAGCAACCCCATTTCCAGGGTTGCTCTGGATCATTTCCTCTGAAAGCCCCCCCAGCTCCACACTGTTTCAAAAGAAACAGATGAAAGAGTCCTGCAGAACAGCACATGAATAATGGCTCCACATCACAAAATACAACTTGTGCTGTGCACTGTGTTCTGAGATCTTAACATCAAGGTCTGACACAGTGATATTAATGAAACCCCAAGACTTTTAAGGTTATTAGACTGTTTCTTTACTGTCAATCACCATTACTTCTTCATTTAACACAAATTACCAGCAAAACACGTTTTCTTTTTCCAAGCTTTAGTTTAGCTGACATTTACAGACAGTTTCATAAGGTATTTAAGAAGAAGTGGCCAAACACATCTGAACTGTCTGCTACTGTTTGGAGTTTCCTTTGCTTGTCCTGACCAGTTTATTGCATATCTGATACTTATGGTAGCAAGTGGATGAAACTAGCAAATGAACAATCAAGAGGGATAGATTTAAGTTAAGGATGCACTTGTATACATCAGGCAGACCAAAATCCTAGCGAATTTTACAGTGAAGATGTAAAATCCGATACAATGCAAACTAAGGCTTACCAAATATACGATATAACCCAATTCAGACAAAAAAAGAAATTTAAATATATATTCCATGTGGGTCAATAAATGAAGATAAAGGGGAAAATAATCAACATTTCAGCCCCAATGCTTACCATTGTTCCCTAAGACATTCAGAGGCTTACTGGTATCCCTGTGGTAATTCTTCTTGCAGCACAATTATATTGCAGTAACACCTCACTGGAAAATATTTCTCCTCTTCATCTGCTGCAAAGTAAGAGTGAATCAAAGCGAAATGTCTTTCAAGCTGGTTCCCAACAGGCCAGCAGAAACTGGCTGCCCTGTACAGCTGGCATGTAATTCATGCTGAATTCAGCCATCGTGATAACCAAGCAAAACCTGAATTCAGCTTCAAGTGGTAGCAGACCTATTCCTGCTCACCCCTCCTTGCCAAACACCTTTTAGTAATGAAATCTTACATTTATGATGGGACAGGATCAAGAAATTTGCCACGTGGCCTTGAAAAATATATACAAAAAACCTCCACATCCCAGTGGATCATCTCTGCTGGGTATCTCTTTAAAGGTAGAGAGAATAAAACTTTCCCAAGCACAGACTAGATCTTGTTTCATGATCATCTGGCACACTGCTGCAACTAAATAATAAGCTTCTGTGTTTACATCATGATGCTTAAAAAAGCTTTTTTACAAAAAAAACCCCAAAAAACAAAAAACAAAGCACAACAACAACCCAGCACAAAACCAAACAACAAACTCACAAGAGAAAAGCAGAGAAACAAACATCTTCTGTCATAAACAGATTAAGACTCCCACTGCTCCACAGTTGTGGCCTCTTATGGCTTCAGATTGTGTTCTCATGCATTCTAGTGATGAGCAATGTTACAAGGAAAATGCTACGTAATTGCAAGAAAAAAGACAAGATAACTAAAAGAAGTTCTAGAGAAATAAGATATTGAACAACGCCTTGGTTTGTCATTGTACTCAAGGTCACCAGTTACACAAACAGCCAGCAGAAAATTTTGCTTCTTCATTTGGCTACCTGCTATGAGGCCTCAAGAAATACAGCTAGTGAAGGTACAGAACTACAGACCAATACCAAATACCCAACTGAATAGACCTTAGCACACTAAATATTTAGTTCATTGGAGATTTAGTGTTGCTTACTAAACTCAGTCCAAACACCAATACTGAAAATGGACACAACAAATCAGAGGCACAGAAAACCAGAAGGGAAGTTGGTTGTCAGTTCAGACTCCAAACTCCACTGCAATCAAGGTCAGTCTCATTTTCATATTTTTGCTGACTGTGGTCCATATCTGATAATATTGAATTTGTAAAAAATATGGTCACACAGCACATAATTTTCTAGGACAGCATCCCAAAGCAAGCTGAAAGCAAGAAGCTTAAGAAATAGCTTTACTAAGAGTTTGTTCAGACAGTCTTGTCATAAATAATCAACAACCTGACTAATAACTGTTCAATTCTGCAATCACGTGCATGTCCACACTAAAAGGAAACCACTGCATAAAGAGACAGAAGTGACTGACGTCTTGTTGCTGTAAAAATATGTCAATATATTTAAAATGTGATTGTTTGGCATTCCAGGAAATGGGTATGGAGGGAAAAGGAATCTTTCATTTTTTTCACTTCCGTAGAACAATTAATGAATTAAGTGAACACAAATTGTATTTCTGAACAGTAATCCCTCAGTTTTTGGTCCACCTACACAGACTACATTTTCCAGTGAGAAACAGCTGACTTGACCTCTAGTAAGTCAAGAATAGAACAATTCTTTCTTTCCAGGTCTCAAAAAGTTGCAGAAAACAGTGAAATAGAAATACTGTGAAAGCTTCTGTGAAAGCAGGAAATAATGCAATTTTTTTCCATACAAGTCATTGAAGAAGTCATAAAACAGGATGATTTTTCTTACTGCTTGATAGTCAAGTATTTTATGGCATTATACAATCAAGCTGCATTTGCATCGCCAACACTCCAGATACATGACCACCACTGTGAGAAAAGTGTGACTAGAAAATAGGGTTGAATAACAGTCATATGACCACACTAACTGGTGGGTCTTTTTCACCAAGCAAGACTCAAAATAGAGATTTCAGCAGAATCTAAATTTCAGCTTTAAATCAAGGACGGGCTTAATTTCTAAATTAAGAGCTTCAGCCTCCTCTCCTACCAGACACAGGTAATCAGGTACACTTAAGTCATCTGCCTTAAGGAGTTATCTTAATCTGAATTTACTGACACAATGAAAAGCAGCTCTTGTACAAGTCAAGGGAAGGGATTTAAACAGTATTTAAAATTTGTTCTCATTCCTCTCATCCCTCTTTGTCAAAATAACTCTATTTAAAGTCATACAGGCTACTAAATGAAATCAAACACATCTACTATAGTACAGTTTTAGTATTGTGTATATATATTTATAGATATAAGTATATATGTAATTCAGACTACATTTCCCCCTACATGAAGTGAAACACATCTGTCACATTGTATTTATTTAAAATACGAAGTATGTTTATATACTATTTATACCATTTTTAGAAATACATAAAAATATAAATCTATAAAAAAAAAAAAAATCTCAATTTTTTTACTTACAGGGAAAAAAACACACATTTCTGAAGTGGAGTCACCTGCAGAAAGGCTACTACATTGCACTGTGGGACTGGCACTGCCTGCCACATCTATTGAGTGAATATTTTTGACTCTGACCTAAACAATTCTGAGTCTTCCTATGCAGCCTCAGCTGCGGCTCACCGCACACAATTCAACAGCTTTCTGCCATACCCCCAAGGCAGCGGGGACCTGCTTACATGATCAAGGTTGGTGGCTAAGGGCGTTCAGCAGTCTTGCAGCTTGCATTATTTGTCACCCCTCTGTCAGAGTTTGAACTTGATGCCCTTTTTCTTTGTTCCTAGGCTCTTAAAAAGATCCTCAGGAGGGTTATATGAAAGGAGCCTACATGATATGATTGACCACTTAGCAACTATTTTTTTGGTGTCCATAGTTGTTATTATGCAACTATACCACAGATAAGGTCATTTAAAAGTCACTTTATAAAACAAATTGATTAATAAATCCACCTCAAGGTAGATTTTATGGTAACACAAGTTGGCAGGCAGATTAATACCTCTCATTTATCAATCAGTTAGTTACTGGCATCTATCTAAATAAACTTTCTCCAGTTCTTCATCCTCACAGAACTGCTTGGGAAGTAAAGCAGAATCATTCTTTGATATCAGGCAAACTAACACATGGAAGTTTGGATTTACATGGATATTCAGAGATTTCTAACTTTAGAGTTTTGATGCCTGCCCTCTTAGGTTCTTAAATTCTGTCAAATGCCTACCTAACTCTAAAGGCCCACTCACAGATCTGATCTAAAATCAGCTACATTATCTACAGCATAAGTTCAGCAGGTAGATGTCTTCCTTTGAATTCCAGACAACCCCAACCCGTAAAGCCATGTTCTCTCTTCCAGCAGTATAACAGGCTGTTGTTTTCAGGCATAACTCACTTCAACACGTAAGAAACTTCAGCTTGTGCAGAATACTGCAGAAAGTCATGTCAACACATTGTCTATTCTGAACTCTCCAGACCTGGCCTTTAAGTCCTTACACAGATTAACCATCAGTTCCATCCTCACTATGTTTTATCTTCAAGCTGTTCCAGTGCCCAAGCCCAGAAGGGATATAAGATCACGTATAGGCTTAGAGCACTGCCAGCAACTTCTGTCTCTTGGACAACACAGCTCATGGGAAACAGGCTCTTACTCTGAGTTGAAACAGTTACTCCAGGGACTTCAGTCCACTCACCAACAGCCACTATGTTTCTTTGCTTCACCTTCCCGACTGATATATATATATAAGATATGGCTATATGAGTAACATATATAGAGAACATAAAAATATATACATGTATAAAGATTACATTGAAACATTCCAATGGTGGAGGGAAAAAAAAGAGAAAGAACATTTAGTTTTTCGCTAATGAAAGGTATTTGAACAATACCATTATGTACTGCTTTGGGGACAAGTCATTGCTCGGGAAAGTTAAAAAAAAAACAAAACAAAACACAACAATTTCTTTGCTAAATACCTGGCTAAAAACTTCTTGTTTCTTTTCCAGAGATATTAGAGCATCATATAAAGCAAAAAACCCCAAACCTTAGACAACATGGCTTGATTACTGATCATGAAAGGTTTTAAATATTAGAAATTAGTGGTCAGTTTCTAGATCTATGGATGTATATGACAATACTGCCTATTAAATTCATGGGTGGGTTGAGAGAAAAAGATACTATGGAGACAAAGGCAGAAAACAACAGATTTTTAAAATTCCAAAAGAAATGCCATAAACTCATCATCTGTCCATGCAGAAGTGCCTCAGAGAGCTAGATCCCTGCACATATTCCAAAAAATACAGCTGCTGAATAATGTGACAGAGCCAAAGACTTTCCTGACCTTGCATTTTCCTGTGTTTGTCACCAGCTCTGGTGCCACTGTGGCTTCTTGAAGCATTGCCAAACAGCAGCAACCTGAAATAAACTGGGTGAGGCTGTTATTCAAACCCTGTAGGCAGGGCTGAAAACATTTCAAAGAGAAAACAAAAAATCACTTCACTCCATCTGAAAAACTGTAGATGGGAAAGGCAAATGGTCAGGTAGAAGGGAAAGAACTGGAAGATTCAAAGGTGTGGAGAAAAAGAAATTTAATGAAAAGAAAAAAAGGAGTAAGAAGACAGACAATAGAGAACCGGAAAGACAGGAGAGAAATGAGGAGAAAATAGAAAAAAATAGATAATCTTCCTGGCTGTTCTTGGAAGTAGTGTATTTTGTTGTACAGAGTAAAATAACAATTGAAGTGGAATTCCACTGCACTATGTCCCAAACATTCAATATCCCCAAAATATGGCATGAATAAAAGGACAAGTGTGAAAATACTAAGGAACACTGCCCAGAATTCATGTGTTTAATCAATGTTTGCTATCCAAGAGATGACAAAAGCAGCAGAGCACCTCAGGGAAAACCTGAGAAATCTTTGCACCTTTCCATTTCCCAGCACTGGAGTCCCAGGCCCTCAGCACACCTCAGAGCACTCTCAGCAGCCAGAGACACAAGACCTTAGGGTAATTTGAAACAGCTAGGTCAGGAGGACACGCATTTTAAAAACATCTTCATCCATGACAAACGGGAAAACTTCATCCCCATCATACAGGAGAAAAAGCCTGGATGCTGTAGCACTGGTGTATCAACTGGATCTGAAACTGCCACAAGTGCAATACATTTTGGTCTGGAGAGAATGAGCCTGCCCATCTCACTTGCTTTTAAGAGTTATAAACCTACTAAAATTCTTATTAAAAATTCCTATAATTTTTTTTTTTACTTTACTGCAGTGAACCACTGCCTTTGAATACTGGGGCCAATACCAAGGTACCATATATGTATTATTGTGGCAACCACTAAACCCATACAAAAGTGTGGAAGGCCATAGGTTAAATCATTAACAGTCAACATGCTTAAGCTCTGAGTATTTTAAAGACAGGAAGATCAACTGCACACAGAAGAGATCTGAAAGCAAGGCAAGATGAAACCAACCTAAAAGAGACTGATTGTAAAGCCAATTGAAACCAAAGCGTGCAACTCAACTGCAAAAACCCCCAAACACTATCTGTCAGAAGTCAGTCGAGATTGCATAATGTTATAGCATGTGAAGGCCAAAGTAATAAGAAGGGCACAGACAATTCCACTGCTTTCTAGGGTAACATTTTATTTTATTGTTTTCCAGAAATTCCTAAGGCACCCAGTCAAAAACAACGGCTTTGCTATGTCTTTCCTCCCACCCCTTGTATTTCCCCATGTTTCTTTCTCTTCCCCAACTCTTTTCCCCTCCACCCCTTTCCTTGTTTCCTCCTATTCTTTCCCTCCTCTCTGCTTACAAGAACTAATGAATTAGTACACTCTGGGCTGTCTCCAGAATAGCAGTAAATCAGTAAGGAGCAGTTTCAAACTTTAACATACCACAAGCTTTTCCTTCTTCATAGTTGACTCAGAAAAGTATGTTTACACAAAGTCCAACTAACATCAAGCTTGAGCTCTGTGAGAGTTTTCTTCATCCGGGGGAAAGAGAAAAAAATCGCGGAAGCTTAGATCTAGAAACCACATTTAAAGCTATACAAAGTTACTGAGAAACTGCAAATATGAGCAAGAGGAGTGGAGCCCCAGTTCTGACTGAGACACTTGGCCCACCAGTCAAAAAGAAATCAAAACTGTCCCTTTACTTGCAACTATGAAAAAATGTATGCTTAGGACATGCTGTACTTCCACTGTGCTTTACAAGTCTCAGATGAGGAACAGAGTACACGGGACTGAAAAACTCACCACAAACCCACTGGGGTTTGTCACTTGCATACCAACAGTGGAGCTCAGGTTTGAACAACAGCTCCCATGTTAGTTTTAAGACAACACATATGCAAATACCATCCCTTCATATGCTACACCGGAAATCCAAATGTTTGTAGCTGAAAACAGCATTCAGAGTGGGGTGCATTCTGGTTAACTTACACATAAGCTCCTTGTTCCTGTGACTCAGTAACAACCAAATTATTCCAAGCAGATATTTGTAA
>NW_016690245.1:3825046-3872858 GCF_001604755.1 Lepidothrix coronata
CATCTTTCACAGCTCCCAGTGCGGACAAGTTCCCAGTCTCACGTCCCAGATCTTAGAGTGATCTCTAATCCCAGACATTAGAGTGAAGGTTTTCCTTGTTCTGAAGGGTTATCTTCCACAAACAATATTAAGAGGAAGTAGAACCAAAAGAGCACATATCAATAGGACAAGAAAGAATATATTGCCAAGATGCAAGAAAAGAGAAAGACTCTTCACAGAAACATAACTTCATAGAGGTGTTTTGTGCAGTCATTACGGTCCTATGGAAAGTTACTTTTACTTTTTTCAAAGCCATGCCTAAAAACAGCAGCTCTAGCTAGAAGTTGGACAGCTTGTCTGCAGAAGCAACAGCCTCTATTATACCATTTTCCCCTGTGAATTAGATGTCATGGTATACACAGTCATTTGCCATGCTGGTGTGATGCACCAGACTAAGCATAAGGAAAAACTTAAGATGGGATTTAGATTACCCAGATAGTTATCCTATGGTTGGTGCCTAAAGAAGCAGATTTTAAGATAATTGCCCACACTACTTATTCAGTGAGAGGAAGGAAAGTGATTTCAAATGCCTTCAGGGGAAGACTGTATGTCTAATAACAGGCACCTCAGCCAAAGGAAAAACACCCGAAAAGAAAAGAAAAAAAACCACACCAAAACAAACAAACAAAAAAACCAACCCAAACCCAACAACAACAAAACCCTACCACATCTTTCTGTCAGAATTGTCTCCTGATAATAAAAGAAGAAAATATTTGAGAAGTCCTGCATCTCTCAAAAACTAATCAACTATTCATATAATCTGATGCTTTACATGATAAAAATTACACCTATCAGCTAGGACATTTTACAACAAACCTCTGGCCCAACAAATTTGATAACTCTGGATACAAGTATCTCTTTCCGCACTGTTCAAATTCCATTGATTATCCCCCTGCATTCTCCTGAAAGTTTTGTTTTGTCTTTCTATCTCCTTTCCTATACAAAATACTGTTGCTCTAATTTCCTCCTGCTTGAAGCAGCCTGTCCTCTTCCCTTCATATCATCTGTATGACAATCCAGTTCTTCACTCTCACTTCTACTGCACAGTATCCAAGGGAGTGCAGCCTAAATCAGCCAAACAAAGAGTTCAGGGTGTCCTACTAGGCAAGTGGCTTGAAACAAGTTTTTGCTTTCTCTCTGGGAGAGAGGCAGTTTGCCTTTAAACATAATATTACAAAATTTTGTAATATTTTGGTCTATGTTAATACTTCAGCCATGCTAGCTTGGTGAATGAAGTGGTGTTTGTTTCCAAGATTCTTCTCACACATCCCAAATTTTCAACTATATTGTTTCAACTATGTTTCTCCATGTGCTGGTGTGACAGCCAGCACATGCCTTTGCAAGGACAGATCACTCACATGGGTTAGGAAACTTAAAAGACAGATTCTTATTATAGAACAACACTTTAATTTGGGGCAGGTGTTTAATTTGGTCTGGTTTCTTTCTCTTAGAATGTGATGGTCCAGTCAAGTCATTTAGCACTCATCTTGCAAGACCTTCAACAAACACAATCAAGAGAAAGTAAGAACGTCAGTGTGAACCACTAAGACTGCATGCACCAAAAAATGACAGTCTGGTGATTAGAATATCACCTGAATCACAAAAAAAACTACTGATAACCTCTTCTGCCTCAAACTGACTGCGTAACTGAGCAGCTCACACAGCTTAGTCATGCCTCAGTCAGACACATCAGCTGGTACCTACCACAACACATAGGCTGAGCAGTGGATGGATGGATGAGCAGTGCATTAGCTGTCTAAGTACATGTTTTCCTTCACTTCTCCTCTGCAGAGAATCACCACTTACAGTAATTTCAGAGGTGTAAAGTATTACATTACATCAACCCCCAGCTCTAATCCTTCACAGTAACATTACTGTTGCATAGTAATGCTTCCTGTTTCATTGTTGTTTTTCCCTCCCTCCCCACATTTCACAACATTAGCAATACAACACATATATAACACTTGTTTACTGCAGAAAGCAGCAGCATTCTAGCACCCCATCTGCACGTGGCAGAGACTGTGCCTAATGCCTCTGCAACCACACAGGCATAGGTACCAAAATCAAAGGTTGAAGCACTAAGGGCATGTAGAGACAGCTGAAAGCATCACAGGGAAGAAATGAAAGAGCACAGGATCACCACAGTGGAAACACTCCCTTCAGGGCTCCCCTTGTCTAGGTAACAAGTACAATAAGTTACAGGCCTTTGATTTTGGGAACACACGCAGAGGAATGCTATTGGGATTTTCCCTGTACCACTCTGTATGCTTGAACACAGCTCAAAAATCAATAGGTATTGGTCTTTGGTTTATTACTTCTAGTTTCCATTTAGTTTTCTCCTTTAACTCACTGATTAATTGTACTAAATTAAGATGCTTTTGGATGTGTGAACTATAGTTTTTCTTTCCTCATTTCTAACAAAACCTTAAGAACAAACTACTGGTAATTATACAGTGGCAAAGGGCTTTCCCTGCCAATTAATCCATTTAATAAGGATAAGAGGCAACAGGCAGAAACCAATGCACAGGAAGTTCCACCTGAATGAGGTGGAACTTCTTTACTGTGCAGTGACCACACACAGGAATAGGTTGCCCAGAGAGGTTGTGGAATCTCCCTCACTGGCAATATTCAAGAATGTCAGGACACAATCCTCGGCAATGTGCTCTAGGATAACCCTGCTTGAGCAGGGAGCTTGGACCAGATGACACCCTGTGGTCTCTTCCAACATTGACCATTCTGTGATTCTATGATTAAGACCTTCTGGACTTTTAACCTTTTATTATTATGGAAGAGACTTGGCTTTTGAGTTACCCAAGCAGAAGAGATGTCAAAAATTGTTGCAGGAATATACCAACTCTTCTATAGAATAAGCTATCAAAAAGTCATTTAAATAAAGGTTTTCTAACATATCAGCAAAATAGATTTGAATTGCAAGAAAAATAAATAAAAAAGCATGTTGCCTTACATGTCATTGTATTGTTATAAAGAGAAAACTTAAGGTACTTAGTCAGTCCATTACACCTTCTACATACCCATATAGTTCATCCTGCTAAAGAGGGAACAGATCAGTGTGATCAGAGTATTAGTTTTGCTGTAGATTCAGTGTGCAGGAAAAAGTGACAGCCTACTCAAGATAGGAATTGCCTGCTAACATTTTGCACTGTCTCTCAGCACTCCCAGACCATATTAACTCCCTTCCCAAATTAACAAAGACATGGCAACAGGTAGTCAGTCCTGGAGTTTTGGATATACCCCATGCTGCACGCTTGTCAGAGCAGTTTTGGTTTGTATCTCTGTTCAAACTGCCTGCATCCTGCTCTATCTGTAACTCCTACCTGCTTGTGAATGGGGGCAGGAAGGATGCTGTAACACAGCCCTTGCTATGCATCTTGTGGGTCACAGTGCTGACCTGCTTACTATCAGAGAGCACACTGGGCACAGGGATAGAAAACACATACTCTTCAGTTTCCCAGCAGAGAGACCTGGCTTGATGCATAAAGCAAGAGAAATTTGCATAGACTTATTCTGGCAAAGCAAAAAACATTTTTGGGGCAGCTTAAGCTTCTGGTCATCATTCTAGGGGTTTATAAAGAAAAGAATTAAAAACAAAACATTGAAACAAAGAGCTTTTTTCAGTGAGTCTCTGTGGTTTTTAAAGGAAGTTAATGGAACCATAATTTAGTTGTTTTATTTCCTAAAGAAGGAAACAAATAAAGCAGTGATACTTACATATAAAGCATTGACACAAAAAAGCCTCTTCATAAAATAAGCTCCTTCCAGAGGTCCAAGTGACCAGTCCATTACCTAAAAGGTGACTAAAGTTTGTCCTACAAAAACAAGACTCAGGAGAAGACTAAGTTCTTTGAAGACATGTTTCTCCCTTTGTTTGCAAAACATCTGTGTCAAGCCTTTCACCTTGGACATGAGTTATGTCTGAAATAACCTTTTCAGGAGCTTGACAGATACTCATATGGGTGCTCTGCACAGTCCCAACCAGTTTATTAACAGAAATCAACTGCAAATTCCTCTGTGGGAAAAAGATTTTAATTTTTATGTTTGCACAGTGTACACTGCAGTGGACCAGAGGTTACAGAAGTTAACATCAATACAAACAAGTTATAAGACAATTCAACTAATGATCATAGCCTTGGTACTAAATTCTCTGCCTCAGAAAACAGCTGAGCAGCCGAATGTAGGGGGCAACCATTTTATCCAGACTCCTGAAACACTCTTTCAGCAGTTCTGACTCCTGTAGCTTCCACCCTTTTGTACACAGCCTAAAGCAATCAAGATCAATCACTTAACATTCAAACAATGTTAAATAAAGAAAAAAAAAAGCCTTTTTACTCAAAGTTACAATTAAAAAAGCTGAATTAAAAATGGTATGCAGAAATATTCTATGCTTTCCAGAGGTCAAGTGTTGAACATTTTAGATAGTAGGAAACTCTCCAAGTTCAACTCACGCTTTCCCAAACCAAACAAGATATAAACCACAGAAGCCTGCCCTCTTTTCCAGCTTCTGGGAAGATCACAGATGAGGTCGTTTATTATGGTCCCAGCCAAGTAACACAGTACACACACACCACCCACCTCTTGAAACATACCCCTCTATTTAAAGGGAATCCACTGTACTAAAAAAATAAGTCTTTTTTTTTGGGGGGGGGTGTAAGTTCTGTAATTGTTACTTTTTCCTATTTACTTTAATGGTCACCACAGTGTTTTATGTTAAGGACACTGTGAAAAAGCAGCCACAGAGGTCTAACCCACCAGTTTAAAACAGATATTTGGAAAGGAATTGCTGCAGGGGTTCTAAACCAAACAGCATGGATTACAACTCACTGTTTAAAATTAGCTTTTGTGGTTTGTTTTTAGATATTCCTAGTAACAAACTCAATCTGATTGCCCTTTCTTTGTTTATTTTATTGCACCTAGCAATCTGGGAGGCCAAAATTAGAAATTTAATTTCAAATATGGCTATTAATTTTCCTAAATATAGTCTACGACATGAGTAAGCTGTGTCACAGGTCTGAAGGTTTTGTTGGGTTTTGGGGTTCTTTTGGTCCAAGGACAATAAATGCTTGACTAGGAGTTAAGAGCTGCACATGCTTTTAGGATTAAGTAGTTTGTCAAATAAAATTACACAGGAAAAAAAGAAATCCAGAAGGAAGGAACTGAACCTGGAACATTTTGAATTCCTATTCCATATTTAATGACAAGAATCCACCACCAAAGAAGTGCTTAACCATCAAAGCTATCCCACATCTCTTTTCTGAAATCCTTGGTTAACCTACATTGTCCACCAATAGAGTATTTTGTCCTAGTTAATTGGCAAAGGCAGCTCTTTAGTTTCTTTCCAGCAGGAAACCAATTAAATAAGATTCAAGAGGGCAAAGTGCTATGTTAAAAAAAACAAACAAACAAAAAAAACCAAGAAGGAAGAGCACAGTAGCTGGCTGCTGCTTCTCCAAAAGAGTTGGAACAAGCCATTTGTTCAAAAACTGGAGACACAAAGCAGTTTATCTCCTTTACAGTGGTCAGCAAAGATGGGAGCAAGAACATCATAGCTTAAACGAAGGTGCTTGGTGGGCTTCAGAACTCACTTAGGTGGGAAAGGCTAGAGCAGAGCAGTGTAGGAAGACTCCACAATGCAACAGAATATGGGAAATTCAGGGTTTCTTTCATCCACATCAAACTCTGTCCTGGATAGAGAATAGGCATTTTTTAGCATCAGACATACTGCACCAGCTGTAAGTCACATATTGCCACAAACTTTAAACCTCTGATGTCACACAGTGGAGTTAATGGGGAGTTTGGGAATATGACTGAGAACACCACTAGGTCAGCAACTACCTGCACATTCATAGTCTTTCCATACTTTAAAAAAAAAAAAAAAAAACAAAAAAACCCAAACCCTATTAATGAAGGCCTACAGGAGATTGTGAAAATGAGAAGGACATGCAGACCAGGAAACACCTAAATACTAGATTTAAAAACAAAGCACAAGCTTTCTACATGGGGCTTCTGTGATTGCTAGAAATTAATAAAAGTAATCAAACATTTGTAAAAATGGCTAATAAAGATGAAAAAAATATAAAAATAATGAAAGCAATACAGAAGGAGCCAATTATGGACACAAAAATGGCTCTAGACGAAGAATTCAGGCTGCTGGGCAGAGACCTCTTCTCCCGGGTGCTGGACAGCAATACAGGCTCTTGCACTTGGGTACAACACTTCAATACTGAGTGAAAAACTGAGCTTAACTTCTAGCATAGATTTCCATCACCTGAGCCTGTCTGAGGAGCATGCACCAATACCTGCTAGTGACCTGAAATAACCAGGAGGTCTGGATTGCTGCAATGCCAGCAGTGGTCAGAGACTTAGCAGATGGAAAAAGCAGGCAAAGTGGCATGTACTGCATAAAGCAATATAATTATCCAGTTTACAGACTGTTTGTACTCTCTCCTGCCTTTTCTACTAATACTCAAAATGAAATGTTTTCTTCTGTGCAGATTGGTTTTGTTTTTGGTTAAAAGAAAGTGTGGTTGAAAAGTGGCTGTTGTGCTTGGAACAGCAAGCAGTGAGGTTTGAGAGGGCTCTGAGTTCCTGGAGAAATTCTTTCCATAGTCCCTGAGAAAAATACTTTGCTTATGCAGCTCAGCTTAAGCCTGTGACAGACCAGCCACCAACCTGCTTTCTCTCCAGGCCTGGGCTCAAGGCTTTACAGAAATGGGAACAAGCACACCAAGATATGACAAAGACATTAAAAGGAGAACTGATTAATACAACAAGCCATAAATCAGCCTTTTACCACAGTGGAAAAGGATGAAGTGAACAGTTCCTTTCTGAGATGCAGAGCTCTTCAGCAGCTTCATTCCTACTGGCAGTTCTTATTCTGAAGTGTTGTTTCAAGCCAACCTGCAAATTTTATAGGAAAGTGAAACTGGATTGAGACGTGCAAAAAGCAAGCCAGAAGAAAAAAGGAAGAACTTAATTTCTGACTACTGGGGATAGGGGGAATATTGCTGAGATGACAGCAAACATGGAGAGAGCTATCAGTTCCTGTTGGGATCAATACACTAACAGGAGAACAAAAAACTGCAGTGGGGCTTCTAATTTTCTCTGATCGATGTCTGAATCCAGAGTCAGAAAAATTTCTCAGTTACCACAATAATGAATTTGTGTACATTGCATTCAAAAGAAGTAGAAAAAGTGGAAGACAGCTTGTGAAAGTTCAGGAACTTTGTTATGCAGCAACAAGACCCTTTTGCACAAGACAGATGATTGCTTAAAGGACTAGTATGCAATGGTTGCCTAACTTTATGAAGGTCATAATACACAACAGCAGACAACTGCCTTGACTTGTGCCTCTTTCCCTACTTCCATACATTGCCAGTACATTCCAACACATTTAAAGTACTGGAATCCTACTGCTTTTCCCTGTTGCTTTGTGCATCTGCAGTACTCAGTGTCCCCTATCCCTTCTCACTTTGCTGAACTGGAAGAAAAGAATTATCCCCAATTCCACTGACTCTTGCAATCACAACAGAAAGATGACCAGTTATACAGAACTTGGAACAACCTATACAAAAAGCCAATTTCACATATACCTGAAATCTGTAAAAAAAGTGAACATTTGCAGTCAGATTTCATTCTACAGACTGAAAAAGAAGAGAGAAATAACTCCCCTTCAGGTTTTGATGTATGATAGAACCCCAAAACATCTTTTCAATCTGAACTTATTAGAAGCTAATACTACGTTCAAAAAAACAACAATCCAGCAACACCAAAACTACAAAAATTAAGGAAAAAACTTCCAATATTTGAAACAAAGCCTCAGAAATGTAAACAACAGTTATTTATTTCAATAGGATGCCAAGTTCTTCTGCAGCAATAGTGGGACATTCAAAACTAAGAATTAGAAAGCATGAAGACCAAGGTAGCCGTATCTGGTCAGAACCACTTCCATGTTGCTCTGCACAAGCCAGACCCAAATATACCAACAACCAGGCAAATAAAGGAATGCAGATGGCTTGAGAATGAGCTAATTTACTTTTTAAAATTTTCCTTACTGAAAAAAAAAAGTATTTCCAACCTTCAAATCCTTCTTGGCTATTGGGGGAGATTTTTTGTGACTAAAGCTAATAAGTAAGTTTAGTTTTACATCCTATAACTAAAATAAAATTTTACTTTGTGGTCAACACTACAGAATGAGTTTGTCGCCTCCACAATGCAGTTCTGTCCTCTAGTCACAGGCTAAAAAAGCAATACTTGACTTTTGCAGGCAGATTGTATTTACATTTTTATTAAATTTCATTAGCTATCCATTTTCTAAGTTGGACTGAGCCAAGCTGTGCCTTTGGCTACTGCTGAGACATAGTATCATTATCACCATAATTATTAGTGTATCACTGGAGCTTGGTCACCCACACTGCACACTTGTCACTAAATTATTGTACACTGACTCAGTTACAGAGGTCTCAGCCACCACTAGGGTTACAGACAGCTACTTAGAAAACATCTTTATCTAAGGCAAAGCCAAAATATTTTGATTGCTTCCTTCCACAGTGAAATAAAACATTATAACTATTTTAAAGGTTATAAACAGTGAGATAAAATTAACAACTCTATTAGAAAATCCCACAATTTCAAGCCAACACTAGATCACTAGAGAAGAATTTTGCATTTTACTGGCAAGCACTGACTTTCCCCATCTGCTTGCTTCTCTCCCTACTAATGAGCAGGAGCAAGTTACATCTTCAAAAGCATCTTTAAAGATGACAAGAGCACAAGCTTTTCTCTAGATGCTTAGGAAGGTTCAATTAGTTGTGCCACTATGCCCACTATCACACTGATAGGATTGGCGGGCTCTTGTCTGCCAGACAAGGAAAATCAGAGGGCAACACTCCTCTGCTTTGTATTAATCGTCTGAGCTATGTATGGTATGTTCTTGTTCGTTACACAAATACCTCATGATCATCCATATGCCACAAATATTTTCCAATACAGACCTCTGCCAGGACATGCTCCATTCCAGTAATCCTTCAGAGCCATTTCAGTGAAATAGGGCTGGCAGGCAGCAGAAAGACTGAAAAGCTCAAGGCACATTTCAGCTATGTATGTGCACAACATGTCAGAGCTGCTCTCACACTGATCATCCAAGTCCATGAAATATCACAGAAGTTCTGGCAAATGTGAAACAAGAGCAAACAGCCACACAACTGAGGTTTCTGTTTCTTTTGGGGAAAAAAGACAGACCAGCCATGCATATCTTTCCAAGAGACTGGATACAGGTCCAGAGAATACTTCACACATTTTTCCCCTTGTGTTTCAGAAAATGGGATAAGGTGCCTGGAGAGGTTTGAGGATCTTCAGAAACACCTCAATAGAAAAATACACAACCAGTGAGAACAAGTTGCACTGCTGATAAGAACATGGTGGAGAATGGGTACAGAGGCAGACCCCCACCTAGCCCAAAGGCATGGGACTCTATAGGAGAGGAGTGCAGAGCTGAACCCAGGCAAAGAGGCTGGGGGACTTTGGCTTATTTGCTTTACACATGTAGATCAAGAAGAGATACAGTCACTCCTTGAATACACATGATGTAATGCAAATCACATGATGTAATGCAAATCACACAATGAGAGAGGAATTAATTAAGATAAAAAGAAATCATTGACCAAAAGGACAGACATATAAACTTGCCATTTTTGATCTATTATAGAGATTTTTCTTTAAGTTTCTAAGTATCAGAGATGAATTACATGTTTCTATTATAGCTTTTCAAAAGTAGGCAAAATGCTGATTACTTGTAAGCTGAAAGTTTTATAAAAGCAATTAACTAGCTATAGACCAAACTGTGAGGGACTTTAAAAAAAATAATTTTCACTTCTCTGTATTTATACTTTAAATCAATCAGTTAAATTAAAGAACAATGAAATTGTACAATTTTTTTGAACCTCAATTTCCTTTTTAAGCAAGGGATATGGAAAATAGTATTAGACATTTTGGTTTTAAATGAAATTTACATCTCTTTTCTTCACCTCCTTCCATTTTGTTTTTCTGCTAGTAAAAAAAGATATGGCAATACAGATTTTTCCCACTCGGTAGTAAAAAAAGGGAAAAAAAACAATCTAAACGAGAAATATTTCAACTAGCTATACAATTAAGAAGTACTTTTTTACATTAAGATACGTTACTCAAGGTGAGCACACAGTTTGTTACATTAAAAACTCAAATACAAACCAATGAGGCCATGATTATGTTTTCACAAGAGGTTTTTCCTGTGATCAGAAAGAGTCAAGCAAAAACACCATTACATTTTGATAATTAAGCCAAGAATAGAAGTTCCAAAGAAAAGGAGAAAAAAAAATTTACAATCTGCGAGCCTGAAAGTATGACTTTTCAGTGCTACTTCCAGAAGATGCATGCACACAAAGGTAGCATTGCTGGAGAAAACAAAGCTACCAACAGCAATTCACGAGGAAATGAGGAATCTAAAAATATTATTTCTGCATATAGCCATGTTAGTAACCACAGCAGTGTTGGATCAAGGGTTGGACTTGATGATCTCAGAGGTCTTTCCCAACCCAGTTGATTCTATGATTAGAGCAAGCATAATGTAGTACTTGCAGATCTAGTGATATTTGCAGGATGATCTTTTCCAAACCACAGAGAAACAGAATGGCTTAAATTATTTAAATAGAATTTTTACTGCCTTTTAAAAGACAAGAAGATAAATATGTACTACTTTTTTTTTACTGACTGGAAACACGTTGATCAAATATGTGAATAATTTGCTACGCAGTACAGATAGAACTGTAGCTACCACAAAAAGAAAATCACACTTATTATTCCACTTCCTTATTTGGAGTATAAAGAACATGGGACATATGGAGTACATGGGAAATTGAACCATTAAATCAAGAACCATATATGAAAGCAAAACAGGCTCCGTTACAGAGATATAAAGAGATATTTTATTTTTATATATATATATATATGTCTATATATATGTTGAGATTTAAAAATAAAAGCCTAGTGAACCCATTTTAGGTAATACCATAAAATTGCACTTTTCAGATAGTTGCCAAACTACAGCAAAACAAGTCTCTCTGTGACTTGGATTTTGCCAGGAAGATAACCAGAATGTCGTTTTTTGTTTTTCTACATTTCTTTGGTAAATGAACCCTTTTCATTCTAGAGATTCATAATTAAAATCAAATTGACAAATTCCCTCCTCTATAGTACCTCAGGCTATGTGGCTTCTAGTTTTATGGAGAACCAAACAGCAGTTCCAAAGGCTATAAAACCCATCTCTCAGGTTCTTTTTCTCCCCTCTCTCAGCTTCTGTTGGTGTAAGAGTCCTATGAAAGAGTGGCTGCACTGGAAACTGCATCTGCCTGTGCCCTGGCCAAGGGTTGTCAAGACAGTCAAGGCAAATGCCTACCACAACAATCTCTCCTTTGTCAGTCACAGGGATTCCATGAGAAAGCACCAACCAGTCTAGGAATTTGGCTCAAGGTAGTGTTAGACAAGCCTGAAAGAAAAAAAAAAAAAAAAAGATAATAATAAGGGTCAGACTTTATTTAGATTGATTGTATGAACCCGGAACTAACAGCTCCATTTTGCCAACGAGCTTTTAAAATTGTGTGGTAGCACAAGCAGTCTTAGCAAAGACAGACAAAATTCACCTCCTAACCCATTCTACTCTCTGCACTTACTGGATCAGTTTGCACTTAGCAGCTTGGAAAGATTAATCCCATTACACAAGAGAATTTTACTATTATTATTTTTGTCTTTATCATTGAATTTCCAAGCCTGAAAATTCACATTTTACTATCACCCCATATATAGCTGCAGCCCCCATGACCCAGAACTTTAGGAAAACATCACCAATTATATCCAGAGCTAGGTTCAGGGACTTCTTACATATAAAACCAGCAGTGAACTACAACAGCTTTTCTCACATTCAGCAAAGCCTCTGTAGAAACTGTACTAGGAAAACATACATACAACATACATACAAAACAATGTACAAAGCCCACTACTCTGAGCAAAAAAAAAAAAAAAAAATCAGTCTGTAGGCAGAGCATTTTAAAAACTGTGACGAGATGCCAGGGAAAAGAGGGAAACAAAGAGGAAGAGCTGGAAGCTACTGTGCAGCAGGAAAGCTATGATAATTGCCATCACAGAAACATGGTGGGATGACCCACAGAACTGAAGTGCTTCAATGGATGGCTATAAATCCTTTGGAAGGGAAAGACAAGGAAAGAGAGGTGGTGGGGTAGCCCTGGAGGTCAGGGAGTGTTTTGACTACACAGAGCTTGATGATGGGTGAAGTGTTTATACGTAAGAATCGGGGGTAATAAGGCCAATAAGGTAGGTATCCTAGTGGTAGTCTGTAACAGACTGTCCAACCAGGATGAAGAAGCAGACAAAATATGCTATAAGCAGTTGTGAGAAGCACCATGATTACTAGGCCTGTTCTTTTGGGGGATTTCAAACTTACCAGATACCTGGTGGAAATACAATAAATCAGAAAGGAAACAGCTAGGATGTTCCCGGACTGTGTGGGAGAACTTCCTGAAACAGTTGGTGAGTGACTCAACCAGCAGAGGTGCTTCACTGGACCTGCTTTTCACAAATACAGGACTTGTGGGTGATATGATAGTTGGAGACTGTCTTGGGCATATCAATTATAAAAGGAAAGTTTTTGATCCCTGAAGTAAGAAGAGAGGCCAAAGAAGGAGACATTATGACCTTAGCAACTTGCAGAAGTACTACAAGAATGTCATGAGGTTATGCAAGGAGAGAATGAGAAGTGCCAAAGCCTAACTAGAACTAATTCTGGCTACTGTCATAAAAGACCTTAAAAAGTTTCTATAAATACATCAGCAACAAGAAGGTTGAAGAAAATCTCCATCCTTTATTGAATGTGGGGGAATATAGTAGCAAAGGTTGAGGAAAGGCTAATGTATTAATGTCTTCCTTGCCTCAGTTTTTAACATAAGACCAATTGTTCTCAGGGTTACCCAGCCCTCTAAGCTGGAAGACAGGGAGCACAATGAAGCCCTCATAATGCAAGGTGAAATGGTCAGCAACCTGCTACACCACTTTGATGCACATAAGACTATGAGGCTGGATGGGATCCACACTCAAGTGAGGAAGCTGGTGGACATGCTCACCAAGCCACTGTCAGTCATTTACCAGCAGTCCTAGCTAACTGGGGAGGTCCCAGGTGACTGGAAGTTAAATGTGACACCTATCTATAAAAAGGGGCAGAATGAGGATGTGGAGAACTACACACCTGTCAGCCTGATATCGGTGCCAGGGAAGATCATGGAGCAGATCATCCTGAGTGCCTTCATGTGGCATGTACAGGACAACCAGGGGATCAGGCCCAGACAGCATAAAAGGTAGATTCTGCTTGATCGACCTGATCTGTAACAAGGTGACCCACTTAGTGGATAAGCGAAAGGCTGTGGATGTTGCCTACCTAGACTTTACTAAAGCCTTTAATACCCTTTCCCACAGCATTCTCATGGAGAAACTGGCTGCTCATTGCTTGGACTGTTCACCAGGTAAAAAACTGGCTTGACAGAAAGGCCCAGTGTTGAGGAGTAGTGAATGGAGTTGCTCTAGCTGGTGGCTGGTCACAAGTGGTGACCCCCAGAGATCAGTCTTGGGGCCAGTCCTATTTTATGTCTTTATCAATCATCCACATGAGGGGGTCAAGTGCCCCAGTCAGTTCCAGATGACACCACACTGGGCAGAAGCACTGAGGGTAGGAATGCTCTGCAGAGGGATCTGGAAAGGCTGGATTGATGGGTCAAGGCCAGTGGTGTGAGGTTCAAAAAAGCCAAGTGCCAGGTCCTGCCCTTGGGTCACAACAACCCATTCAGTGCTACAGGCTTGGGGAAGAGTGGATGAAAAGCTCCTGGTGGAAAAGGACCTAGGGGTGCTGGTCAACAGCCAGATGAACACAAGCCAGCAGTGTTCACAGGTAGCCAGGAAGGCCGAGGGCATCCTGGCTTGTATCATCAACAGTGTAGCCAGTAGGACCAGGGTAGCGATCACTTCCCCATACTTGGCACTGGTAAAGCCACACCTTGAATCCTGTGTCCAGTTTTGGGCCTGTCACTTCAAGAAAGACATTGAGGTGCTCAAACGAGTCCAGAGAAGGGCAGTGCAGCTGGTGAAGGGTCTGGAGCACAGGTCTGATGAGGAACAGCTGAGGGAGCTGGGATTGTTTAGCCTGGTGTGATGGTTTCAGTCTAGAAAAGGAGGCTGTGAGGGGGGAACCTCATCGCTCTCTACAACTACCTGAAATGAGCTTGTAGCCAGGTAACAAGCAATAGGCCAAGAGGAAATGGCTCAAATTGCACCAGAGGAAGTATAGATTAGATATGAGGAAAATCTTCACCGAAAAGGCTGTCAAGTGTTGCAATAGGCTCCCCACGGAAATGGTGGAATCACCATCCCTGGAGGTATTTGAAAGACGTGTAAATGTGGTACTTGGGCACATGGTTTAATGGTGGACTTGGCAGTACGGGGTAAACAGTTGGACTCGATCACCTTAAAGGTCTTCTTCAACTAAACAATTTTACGATTCTATAAATTCAGAACACAGCAATTGGCAGTAATCTTACTTTCACTGCAAGCTATTTCCCAGTTTCAGATTTATCCAATAGTGTTGTTTCTCAGAGACAAATCATCAGCTCAGTTCCTTTCCAACAAATACTCAAAAAACTTATATCCCAAACTGAGTATGTAGATTTTTAACATAAAACCTGCCCTTTGCTACCAAATCTAAAAAAACCCACAGCTTGGAACCAGTTTATAACCAAACACACAAGATTCCAGTCTTCCTTATTCATCCTAAATTTTAGACAACATGTTATTCAAAAATATTTGTAATTATAGAAGTTCCTAATGTTAAAGAATGCTTCAAGAAATATGCATTTAATTCCTGAAACATTCTCATCCTCCACTCTGATTTCCATCTAGAGGGAGATGCGATATGGGAAAAATATGCACCATAATTTTAGGAAAAACAAACAGTAGTTACTGTTACTCAGGCAACCAATACTTGAAAAATGCTCATATATATATATATATGCACTGTAAGATTCTAGGCTACTGATCAGCTATTCAGTCAGCAGTTGTGTCACCAAAAAGAGGTTTCCCCCGCTCACTTCAACCTTCCCCTGCTACTTCTTTACAACAAATCTTGCTTGAAAATTAGGAAATCTAACAAAATATGTTACTACCCTCTTCCTAAATTCTCTTGACACTTCAGGAGGAAAAACAAACTAGATTTTCGTTATGGTGTAACTGTTTCTAAAACAAGAAAACTGCTTCCTTAGGGTTAGAAGGGCTATTACATTGTTAACCTGAACCCCACAAATTATTACATATTCCCAAGTACCCTGATAAGTACAATTAACTTGTATATGGATAACAAATACTGCCTGGGCACATGACCTGCCTTGGGCTGGAAACCTCAGAAGATTCACTACTTTCTCTAATGGTGGGAAGTGTAATTTACTGGTTAAAGAGCCACAGCCATTCACTTTTCCATTTAGGTGTAACTAGAAACACTGGCTGAAGACCTATCACTCTGTAAATGAGAGAAGAAAATAAATTAAAAAGGGAGAGTAACAGGAAGTCAGTACAACATACTTGTCAAGGCAGTCTCTTCTCATACTGTCAGGGTATGGTTAATGTTTAAGCTGCTTAAGAACTCCGTTCTCAAAATCTCTACCACAGATGTTTTTCAGCTCTTCTGCCAGCCCTTCTTTTTGCTTAGTACAAAATTTGTCCCATCCAGTACTCTCAGTCATTGCATCAGCTTCATCCAACTTACACATCTCCTGACCTCTTTCTTCCTCTTAAAACCTTGCCCTTGCCAGCACTTCACTCAGTAACCAGCACTGCCTTTCTGAGGCCCTCTCTCCCACTTCTCTCTTTCAAAGGCTGGAAGGATCTTGAGGAAACAAAACAGATTTTACCAGCAGCATTTGTCTCCTGTTTGCTCCTGGGCAACCTCTTCCAGCCACAAAAACTCAGTTATCCTCTCTACAGAGGGACCTCACAGAATTACCTCCTATTTGAAGCCTCTTTTCTTATCAAAACTGGAAATTTCAACCCTTCTCTCTGACATTTCCTTGGAGTTATCCAGCTCCTAGGTTAAGCTCTACACAGAAACAGACAAACCTCTTATATCCCCTCCCATACAAGACTTTCCCAAGAGGCCCTTCCTTGATCAGCCAGCATCCTGCCAGTCCCCCACCCTGCAGGATGATTATTATACTCAATAAGAAGCTGTATGTCTAAGTCCTGTAAGAAAGGACATGCATAATACACACAAAATGCAGTCTTTCTATTGATCTCTCAGACAACTAAAATGCTTATCCTGGCAGTCAAGATGTTCCTCCTTTTCGTGGGCTTCAACCAAGTGAATCCGATCTTGAGAAGTTTTTCTGATGAGACGTAAGCAATGGTCATCTCACCCACATGTCGCTGGGCTATTTTAACGCTTTCATTGATTTGTTATTCAATTAATGTAAAAAAACCTTCAAACTCCTTTCCCATAATTTTAATAACCTTCTCAGCCTGTTTTCTCTTGATCATTTTTTACCAGTGTTTTGTCCTCCATCCCCAGCAGGGAAATAACTCACAAAGATGGACCTGACATATCAACCCATTTGACAGTTGTCAGACATTTGTCTTTGGATGATACCAAGTCTCTCCTACAACTATCTGGACAGGGATCCAAATAACTACAAATAAAAACACAGGGGAAAAAAAACAAAAGCTGCTCACACCTCACCCTTTCCAGGTTCACTTCCAGGAATTTTTTCACCACTGATAATTACTGTGGCTCTTTCTATACCTTCTGCAGGTTTTTAAAAGACCTTTTAATGATCCTAGTGAAAACTAGGATCAGATACAGAATTTAAGTATTACTGCCATTAATGCATTGCAAGGAGAAATATGTTTATTTTATAAATCCCATTACCCAAGTATTAAATTAGACCTCTCTTCTCTCCCTACAACAGTGCACTGATCCCTTAAAAGTTCTGCATCCAGCCTGATCCCTAACCCTTTTGCTGAGCTGCTGTTTTTCAGGATGCAGTCCCCCATGCCCCATGTCCAGAAAACTTTTCACCAAGAAATCTGATTGAATTCAGCCCCATCCTGCATACATACCTTTGGTTTTACTCATAAAAAACAAATAAATGCTCTGTGGCTACTTACTGATTATTAAAATCTAGTAATGACAGACTGGTAAACAACATAATTGGATGCCTTTATTTTTTAAAGCTTCTGTCTTAGAAATTAAAATGTTAAATGGTGTCTTGCCCAGGCCCAGTCCTGAACCATCTTGATTTTCAGTTTATTTTTCACAGACAGTTACTTGTTTATATTTTACAGGCAGCTGCTGCTCCATTCACCTGCCATGCTTTTGCTGACGTGCTGTAATGGTTTTCCCAACAAGAAAGCTCTATTGTACAGAGCCACAAGCTGACAGGCAGAATTAGGAAACCTGTATCAGTCTCAGTACAGGACGAGCAGCAGATGTGAAAAGAAAGGCTGTGGGATCTGCTCTATATTTGTGTGACAGCCCATGGTTCATCTGTTTTTTGTGTCAGCCAAGAGTAGCTAGGAGGCACAAACGGCCATGAACTCATCTCTCTCCGCTCCATCCTGTCAGAGCTGATGATGCAGCTCACAGTCTGGCAGCCACAGGGTCCCAAGGACAAATGTCAAAGGACACACAGGAAAGAAGATGAGGTTTGACAGGTTATATTCATGCAAAGGAATTTCAGCTTTGGATTCTCACCTTTACTTATGGTGGTGACAATGTGCGATTATGAAAAGTGTGATTTCCTCACCAGCCTCTTTATCCTTGTCAGGAGACAGCATTTCATACAGTCCTACACTGTCACCCCTACCCACAGAGAGACACAGGGTGAAAGATGAAATCCCTCAGCAGCAATGCTCCCACAGCAGCCAGGGACACAACACTCGTCAAAGGGAAATTCTGCTGTGCAAAGTATTTACATGCCACAACCAAATTGAAACCCTGCGGTCCCTGTGCCATGGAGGTCACACAGAGTTACATCCTGAAACACTTAAGCAAAACTTAAGCATATGGCTCAGTGAAGAAAGCACATATGAGCTCTGGGTAAACCTCCTTGCTGTGCAGAGACAACCTAAGCATGCTGTCGCTCAAGCCAGGAGATGAAATTCCCATGGACTCCCTGACAGAGGAGAATCTACTCACCTGCCACAGTCCTTCCCCTCCTTCCCTCTGGTTTACATATCTCACACCATTTTCTCATAGCATGTGCTATTCAGGTTACCACAGCTGAACAGCTATTCAACTGGCTGGTTCACAACAATAAGATGCTTTTTATCAGATCAGATGTGGGAAGCTCTTTAAAGGCTTTTTACAGAAAGCAGCTACATGATTTCAAAAAGGCAGAAGAGCTCAAAGCATAGTGATAAAAGGTATTTTAATAGATCCATTCATACTAATACAGGAGATACTGTGTGCTGAAAACAGGGAAATAATACATTTCTAACATTATAGGCCAGAAGATTTAATTACTAGCTTTGCTTTGAACCTGACAGCTATTACTATTCTACTAACTCTTGGATGCACTTCCAAAGAAGCCTTGTCATTTCAGACTTTTAAGAAGAAGTGGTTGGATTTACCTGCCAGGTTTACTAAAATGTGTAATAGAAAAGCACAAGAATTAAGCCTTCATGAGAAGACAACTCCCCCCCACATACACACCTGCTCATTAATAAGCTGGAATGGAAAATGCCTTCCCTATATTTTTCCTCTACAGTAAAGAACAAAAAAATCAAAACCTACTGTTAACATAATGAAATTAGCACTTCATATTTATCTTACTGGACAAGCTTTCCTAAGCCTTCCAGACGAACTCTAAATGCAGTAAAGTTGACAAAATATTCCATGAATTTCTATAAAAAGGGAGGGGTAGGCATATCATACCACTTGGAACAATATTAAAACTGTGTAGGAAAAAAAACACTTTTCTACATGGCTAGTCTAGTTTCTTAAGAAAAAGTATTCAAATAATTTTACTATGATTGGTATGGAAGGGTGAAGGGATATAAAAAACAAGTCTAAATTTTGCAACTTTTCTATCCATCCCTCAGAAGTGTACAAGAACATAAATCCATTTTTTAATTCCTCCATTTGTAAATATTTTTTAAAGTTATTTTCGCTTTATGTACTAGAGAGAAACTAAGCTAAACAATAGTCTAAGGTTCGGTCTGACCTAGAATTTGACACAGATTTAACCTGATCTGATTTTGACAGTCAATCAGAAAGGGACCAAAGAATTTGCTGATCATCTCAGATACACTGAAACACACAAAGTATTGGCTGAAAGAAAAAGGAAATTTTCATTTTAAACACCCTACATTCACATTCCTACAGTCCTGAAACATCTACATTCCCTCTTGAAATCTGAGCCCACAGGAGTCAGATTGGGTAAAGAGAAACATATGGGGCAACTCCTTTCAGGCTATGAAGTGGCTGCACAACACAGGACAGAGGCACAGAGGTACAACTGCATTTTGCACAGTCTAAGCCAGATGGACTATTTGGCACTGGTTTGATCACTGTGACTGGCAGGTGAGTTGCCCAGTCAAAACAAAGGCAAAACAGGAAGCAAGAAGAAACAGATACAACAGCATTTTCCCAAAGCATATGCTCCCTGTACACCTAGAACTTTGGGGAATACCCTCCCTATGTCTGTTGGATCAGAGTTGTACAGTGACTGTCAATACATATCTTGTGTTGTATCAGCACATTTACCAAAGGTACTCTGTCAGTTAAGAGAGGACTATGGTTCTTGGATGGAAAAGGGAGTTAGATCCACAATTTATCTTTGGTTTTCTGCCTCAAGTTTCCCATGTAGCCTCAAAAACAACTCAACCAACCAACAACCCCCCACATACACATAAAAGAACACACGGACAGTGTGTGAAAGAAGTGTGGAAAGATGCAAATAGGAATTGTCGTGAAGGAAAATACAGCTCTGTATACAGGGCACACAGTCCCTTCTCTGTGTACTCCTTCATAGCATTGCATGCAATGCTACAATTCATACCACCACAGTTGCCAAAGGCCCATTCAGCCTGGCTGCCTCCATGGCTAATACCAGACAACCCTCTGAGAGGGTTCTGGAATAACTCATATCTTCTCTGTCATACAGTACTGCTCATTCATTTACAGGCACACCAAACTTTCACATATTAAGAGTTCAAACACTTTTAAGATGTACCATCACCTGTTCATTTTGGGACTGACTACCCCAAAGCCACACTCTTTGCATGTGCATCCTTTGCATATGTGGTACTTCCCCAGAACAGATGACATCTGCCAAAGTATACTGCATCAAGAGGAAAGCCACTGTATTTACATTATTCTTTTCTGAGTAGCTCATATTTTTTTTTTCTTTCGACAGTTTCATTATATTCCTTAACATCCATAGGAAATGTCAAAATCTAAAACTGGCAAGTATTTTTGGAAATAATTCAGGCGGAGTAGCCCTATTTCAAAATATCCCCATTTCCTTGTTTCCATGTACTGAATGGCTGCTGAGTAGGAAGAAAAAAAATTAAACTGGAAGAGGCTTTTTGTATTATTGTCATGAAATGCAACTTGTTTTAGAAGAATATGAAAAGAGTATATTCAGAAAAAAAATTCTCCACTAAATGAGGGAATCTTTTCTGATCCCTGTAGACTTTCCATCACTGTAGATATTTAATAGTTTTAAATGCCAGAAGTCACCTCAATTAAAGAGAAAGTGAATTTGGCACTTAGACTCCCTAAGCACATAATGATGCAATCACGGAAGACCCTCTCAAGCATTTAATAAATGCATCAAAACATGATGTGCTTTACCTGATGCATATATTGAAAAATAAGATGTCCATATAAAATAGAAACATTAGTCTTTTAAATTATTTATTATCTTGTTACAGAATTTACCATTTTCAGGTAGTGCCACGGTCCGAGGGGGGATGGGGCCGTGACACAACACGAAGAGGTCCCCAGACAAGTCAGAGGTGCAAATGGAATAATTTATTGAGGTGTGCCCGGGGTTTTATGAGTTCAGGTGGGGAAAGGGCTAGAATATGGGGTGGAGCACGAGACAGACAAACAGGGGAACAAATCGGGGTAGGGACACAGGCAAAGGGGGAGGAACGTGGGAGGAACCGGGGAAGGAAAGGGCGAATGGTAACTGTCTCCTCTCTGCAGCTTCTGCAGCTTATCAGAGAGGGGAGCGGGGAAGCAGAGAGCAGGCAAACTCGTGGCAAGCCCAGGCATGCCCAGGCTGTGCACTGTGTAGTGTGGATACAAAGCAATACACATATTTGAAACCACATAATAACGGTAAAGTCCATGTCACAAAGTCCTGTCAATTGCTGTATGTCTTTCTCCACGCCTGGAACTGCTCCCATCCTGAATCTTGCTCCTTCACATGGTAGTATAGTTCTGCATATTTTCACTGAATGAAAATAATCAAAGCTCTGATGAATGTCTGGGTGAGATATAGTTGAGTAACCTCTGATTTTCTAAAACACAAGCACTGTAACAGCTGGACAACAGACTTCAGGTAACATGAAATACCGAAACAGATCTACAGCTCCTATGAAGAGCATTTCCCACACACTTCTAGGAAAACCTATTTGTTGATGGTCACATACAAATCTCCTGCAGCCTTTCAGCAATTACAAGAGCTCAGATACATATTGTCTTTCATTTAAGCCTACTTGTTTTAAGTTTCTTTGTAGAGATTTTTTTTTTTTTGAGGAGAGCAATTTCCTCTCTTTATGTAAAACTCCAGATACTGTGAATTCTTCATACCCAATAGGGCTGGATAAGTCCCACGTTAAGGGAATCATATGAAAACTCTCTTGGTATTAAGAAAAGTGGATTTTCACATTAGTTGAGGTGATTCTGATAGGACATCCTAACCTGCACATATTTTTTTACCCTGGTACTCTCTAGGTTATCATTTTAGTAACACCACCTAGGATAGCACAAAAACTGCTTTGTTTTGCAGAGGGGTTTGTGGGGGTTTTTTTCCCCCTCCAAAAATAGCACCATCTTTACCCTTCTTCCACTGTTCAATATCAGAATTGGTTGATACCACAGTAAAAATATCATGCTATTTCAATGAAAAGAATGGTTCAGTCTCATGGGGTGAGAAATGAACGTGCATAAGAAAAGATATTAAGGTGAGAGGGGGAAAAGCAGAGATCCTGACTGACCCTGCTGCCCCTCTAGTGATCCCTCCTGAAGCTGCCACTGGCAGCAGCGTTGCCTGCCAGCAAAGTGGTACACCACTATTATTAGCACAGTGAGGGAGCATGACAGTTTGGCTGTTCTTTATATTGGCAGCTGTGTTGAATCATCCCATCCAAAAACAACTCCTATTAATGAAAGTTACAAGGACAGGCCTATGTTGGTCTGGAGACCACTACAGTAGAATCATGGACTACAGGAAATAAAACCAAACCAAAGAAACCCCCAAAAAAACCCACACAGACCTTTCAGACAAGAGAGCAAAACAGTGAACTTTGCAAGAAAGAGCAGACCCTGAAAACACATTTACCTGTAACTGTAAAAAAAGCTTCATAGCAGTAGTCTAAATCGAAAAGCAAGGGAACACAGCCATAAATATTGGATTTCATTCAAACCTGTGAACTTCAGCTTTTTAAGGAGCTAATGGAAATGTTAACTGACTGATGCAAATATTTAGCACGAACTGACAGTTTGCTAAAAAGACTATCACACTCTTTGGATTTATGAGTCGTCTATGAATTTCTCATACTTCAATTTTAGGCTAATAATGTAACATGAACTGAAGCCAGAATTACCCTGTTACTCCCTCTGAAGTCAGATTATTTTTTTCAAAGACAATGACAACCTGGAACAAAAGAACAGAAGACAGAGAAGTGGGTTATTACCCTCCTAATGAAGAGGATAGACAGTAAAACAACCAAGAACTATTATGTTTCATGCTCAATAACAGCCAAGGGTAAAACATTTGAGAATGGATCTTCAGACATAAATCCATGCAAAGTAAGTGGCCAATGCTGCTGCTCTAGTGGGACACCACATCATGGAAGAAAGGAGATAACAGGAAGTTACATATTCTGAACACAGCCATAGCTGATGCCCACTGACAGCAGCAGTGTCTGCTCCAAGCAGCAGTGGATGTGAGAAACTACAGTAGAGAGAAGGATGAACTCACATCATAGAGAATAGCTCTCTCAGAGCCAAAAGGATCCAAAGTACAGGGCACAACCAAACACACACAGGGAGCCAACAACAGCATGGAGAGGTGCCAGGGTCATGCTTAGTGCAAGTTCCACATGACACCAATATTCCTAGAGTAACCTTTCCCAAGGCCAGTGGCTGCCACATCACAAGATAAAGACAAACAAACAAGCCTTGAGATAAACTTACACCCTGCAGGTGAGTAAAAATAGATCAACATCCACAAACTTAAAAGGTTTTTAACTGCTTACAATCAGAGGTGCAGATAAGATAATACATACTGCACCCTTAGGAAGTGGTTGGTTCCAATTCATGTAGCAACTACAAGGTTCACCACCACCTGTGCTTAACAACCTGTACACAGTTCATTTCTCAGTCATTAATAAGAAGAGCTGACTGGTCTGTTTTACCTGCAACTTCTGAGGCACAAAGCTTATGACCTCAGCTTGGTCTTAGGTGCAAAAAAGAGCCCAGCAGGTTCCCAATCTGGTCCTGAGGATCAGCTAGACAAAACTTTAAGATGCAGTAGGCACCAATGGCTCACCTGAGCTAGCACATGCATCCTGCGGCTGTGACCATGGTTATCCTACCTCTCCCACCTTTCCAGCTACAGCTAGTGAGGCCTAGTGAATGTTGTCACTACATCTTTGCTAGACAGCAAGACACACATACACAACTAGGAAAGAGTAACAGACACAAGCATAATGTAGTAATTTCAAGTAGAGAGAAATGTCACCTACTAACCTTTCAAAAATCTAAGATGTCAACAAATATCAGAAAGACAATGAAAAAATTGAAAAGCTTTACTAAAAAGTATGGTTTGTTTTTGTTGTTTTGTTTTGTTTTTTTTTTTTAATTTAAATATGGTCTGCCTTTACACAAATCTAAGACACCTTCCACATCCTCATCATGTACCTTTGGTCGGCACTTTTTCCATAAAAGTAAGGACAGTACACATCAAAGATAAAAGCAATGCATAATAAATCTAAAAAGTAGGTGTAGGTGTTTTCTCCTCTAAGTTCGAACTGCATGACAAGAAATACATTATTCATGAAGGAAGATGATGGTCCAACATTAATCAAGTCAGCATGACAAGACAAAAGACCATAAGATGTATTAAACAGATACTAGAGTGCAAAAGTGATCAGCTAACTGAAAGGGTCACACAGGGTCTGTTTACACAAAACAATTACTGAGGAGAAATACAGAAATAAGACTAAACTGTTTCAGTTTGTGTCCTATCAAGTTATGTTCCACTGGGGGAACAATCTTCATACAATACAACATAAGAATCCTAAAAGTTTCTGGGGTGCCTAAAAAATTGCTACTGCAAGGTAAAAGTAATAAAAGATAAGAGTTCAAATAATCATTTTAAAATAAGAATTTGCATAAGTAGAACATGTATGAAGAACAGTAATAAAATGTTTTAAAAAAAAACAAACAACCTTTCCTTTCTTGTCATGAACTTTTTGCCACATTATAAAGCTACTTGGAGCTAAAGACTAAACACTTGCTCTTCTTCCATATTCAGAACTGTTGCAAAAATAACCAAAAAGGAAGTAACAGTCTAATTTGAGACTGTAAAAAAATAGGAGCACAATGTAAGTTGATTTGTAAGCAACTGAGCCAGTAAAATCCAGTTTCCTAGGAATGTGTGTCAAATTTGTAGACAGAGCTCAGACTTCAATCTCTCCTTCAGCAGGCATCTTTCCATCTGCCGAGGCTACCTACTGCCAGAAAACTGTAGGTTTATTGGAGATAAGCTTCTACTCTCTCAAAAATGAAACTGGAATGGCTCAAAAGATTCAGAAGACAAGAACAAGAGGGAAAGTCAGACATTCACAGAAAGAGTTGCATGCAATCTCTATTTTCTCAGAAAACCAGGCTAAAAATATACATACACTGACTGCAAATAGCTTAGTCTTGTATTTGCAGACTGTGCTGGAAACATAAGCCTGACTGCACAAGTCACAGAGCATCGCTCTCATTCTGTCTGGATGGATGTATTTCTTAATACGGGTATAGAGAGATGAAGGGGAAAACTGTTCCCTTAAGCAGCAATAGAAGGAAAACCAGAGTTAAATAACATTCATGTTCCTCCTAAGAGGACAGACGTTGTCCAAAGCATCAGGCCCAGAAAAATACAGTTGCTTTAAGCAATGCAGCAAGACCCTTCCTGTCACCCCAGGGAGGCAGCATTTGGGCAAGGAATAGGCTCTGCTCACCCACACCACCACAGCTATCCTGTATGGTCACATACAGAGAGACAGTCCTGACTGAAAACTGTGTGAAATCCTCCTGGGAGGGCCTGTAACACTCCATAGGAACTGGCAACATCTGGGCACTTCCCAGAAGTCCTTCAAGCAAGAGCATCTGGCTGTACTACAGGCCCAGGGCCACAGCAGATCCACCATCCTGAGTTATTCTGGGGATCATGCTGCATGTGTAGCTTCAGCAACCAACTACCAGGCATACCTATGGTAGGAACAGAAAGACTGATCCATCAGAAAGACCCTCTTAAATACCACAAAACTGAAATAGTCTCAGGTTCCTCACAGAATGGTTTTAGTTAGAAGGGGACCTTTAAAGATCATCTAGTCCAATGCCCCACCATTGGAAGTGTTCAGGGTGAGTGGGACAGAATGCAATCACTTTTTATAATTCTCCCAGATCTGTCCCCTATAAGATGCTGTTTAGAGAAATTCAAGAGTAAAAAATATTTATTTTTATATATAGAAAACATTACATAACAAAATATCACATATAGCATAAGTTTTATGTATGCATATACATAACTATATATACAAAAGGAAATAAATATCTCTGAGATTATGAAATCTGCATAGAGTCTTACCAGCAATCAAACAGGAAGTAAATCAACTGTTAAACAGCAATAGCAGAAATAATAAGAATAGGAAGAAGCTGATCACATACCAGATTATGATGGGCTAATATTGAATTTTGGCCTTAATGTACTTTCCTAATTTCATCTTCATATTTGTCACTAGCTAAGAGTCCTCCACAAGGGCTGAATGTGTACAGCAGTTGCCAGGTATTATACAATTCTTATAATGTATATGACCTATTTATTAGAGACTGGAGTTGAGATGAAGGTAGTTCAGCTGAAACTGTCTCCAAGAACCACAGCAATAGCTTTCATAGCTTGTAGTTTGTAGTGGAGTTTTACGATAACAGGAAATAACCCCAATACTACAGCAAAAACAGAACAGTCGGTAAAATTTCCAAGTGAAACTCAAGAATACATAGAAAGACTCCAAAACTATTGAATCTGGCTGCTCACAAGCAAAGCAGTGATCAGTGCAAACAAAGCTAAATGTTTGTATGTAGTGAAAAAAATTGTACCTAAACCTGGTGAGTTAGAATCTTATTTTTCAGACACCTGAAAGACCCATATTCATTCCCAAGTATTTCAGACAATCCTTTGGATATCATACAGAAGGAAAAGAGAAAGGTTATATTAAATAAGCTTTAGTGCATTTCTTCAATCATAAGTCACTTCCATTCAATATAAACAGGAAGTAGTTGTATTAAACTGTCATAGTGATACTTGTAGGAGAACAGCAAGGTACTTTAATGCAAAAAGCTACCACTCGCTATTCTTTGAATGAAAAGATGAAATGATCCTATAAGGCGTCAGTAACATTGTCATGCCAAGCCTAGAACCATCTGGTGGGAATTTTTTTCATCACCATAAATGAAGTTATGAGACATATTGGTTCACTTACTCTGTTCTTCACTTTCTTCAGACTTTTTGAGAAAGGACACTTATGGTGTCACCACTATAATGCCCCATCAAACAGTCAAGCTATTTAAAAACCTACTTTGTATTAGCACTGTCAGCTCCAGAATTTGCTGACTGCATATGCAGAAAAACTGTAACGTTTTTGATACCATTAGATTAGGAAGTATAAAAAACATTCCTATCACTTTGCAGCAGACAGCCAGAGGAGCAAGTGTATTTTCAACAGCTACTCCCAGTCATCAGAACTGGAAAACAGACATTATCATTATGATCTTTTTGTCTGATCTCCTTCAAAAGGTCAGGGAAAGATGAATTTCATGAGCTCATTTCTGCAAAGCAAAACAGAAAAGGATCCTGCTTTATAATAAGAACAGCTGACTGCAGCCTAAGACTTGGCAGAATCACTAAACCATTGAAACAGAGTGGTGGATTCATTTGTAATTGTTTTCAGTTTCCTTTTTGTAACTCAGGATATAAAAAGGTTTCTAATCAAACCAAAGACCGCTAACTCAAGGTGTAACTATTGATACTACTCCACAGGAAGCACAGCAATCAATGTAACAGGTTCCAACTTCCCTGCTGCATCAGGTTTCTAGGAGAGAAAGGGTCTACATTTGCAGACCAAGCTGTGGGATGATCAGAGCTATTATTTTTCCCTGAATCAGCACTGGGAGGGCAAACAAGAGTTTTCTGCCAGCCTATGAGAGCACACTTGTAAATACAGCAGATACACTGAAGCCATTCATACCCACTCGATGACACTGCAGCCAAAATCCATGTTTAAGACAGCAGCCTTGTCCTCTGGCTTAACTAAAAGAAAAGCTGTAAGAAGTTATTACAAAACCTCACATGAAATGTGACAAAGACTTGGAATGTAAAACAACGGGAAAAAAACAAGAGCAACACATTAGAAACAAGAGGAGTTAAGCAAATATAGTCTTTTTTTCCTCAAAGTATTGCCTTAAAATACTAAAATAAGCAAAATTCAGACAGTAAGTGAAGATAACATAATACTGTGATTCAAGGGGAAAATCTTCAATAACTGCAGATGATAAACACATAATTTTATCCAGCAAGTCCTAGAATATGAATCAAGGAGATTTAGAAGTTAACTCTGTTTTACATAAAGGATGGCTCATTCAAAGTAGTTTTATCAAACAAACACCTATCATTGTACTAGTATTTCAATCACAGACAGTTTCCCCCCTCATAATACACAGATTGCTCAAGAGGATAATGAGACGTAATGGCCAGGGAATGGGGGAGGGGAGTAAAGAAATAAAACTTCTTCCCGACGGCGGGGGTGGGGGAAATCCTGTCTTTTTCAAGCAACTCCTAAACAAAAGGAATTATTTCTCTCTCCCATCACCATTCTTCTCACTTGATCTTGTTTCTGTTGAGTATTTAACAAACCTCAAGTCAGGTCACTTTGACTGATGCTCCACTACCAGGAAAAAGCAATTAAAGTTCTCCCAAACCGTGAAGTCCCTTCCAAGGATAAACAAAGCATTTTCTTTAAATGCACAGGTCTGCCCCTCAGGACACCACAACCCCACACACCCTTCCCCCCCTCACCCCAAACCACCCCTTCACTACATCTGATGCTTGTAAGAGAAGCACACACTAGGCCAGGCCACCAGAAGTTTAAACTACTGATGTAATCTCTCCGGTAGCACTCTGCCCAAGAACGTGCAGCTTCAGCTGTAGCCACTCCTGGGTCAGCACTGATAAGATAATGTGAAATGAAGCAAGCCATTTCACAATGTAAACAGTTGTTTGGCTACACGGGGAACAATATAAACAAACGGATCTATTTATAAATCATCATTTATGCCTGTTGCAGAACAGGGAATATTATGTTCCAGTGCAGAAGCGACAGTATTTCCAAGAATACAGCAAAAATACAAACAGCTTATATCTTCTTCCATCAGCCTGCCCCGTTGACACTCCCTGTTCCAGTTCTATAGAAGCCACAAACACATGATGCGGGGCCTGATCTTTTCAGGAACAAGATACCCTTGATTTAAAAGGACATTGGCAATCCAGGGCGTGGAACGCAACCTCATTATCGTACCTATGGTTACTTCCAACACCTCAAAAAAGTCAACGGTAACATCTCAGCTCAGCGAGAGAAGGAAAAAGCGAGACTTACTCCTACTTTTTCCACCTCTGAAACCCAAACGAACCGATTTCTCCCCACGCCGCAGACCTCGCTTGTATCCGAGAACATCGGCAGGGCACGGCACTTCACACACCCATATAACCCCTACACTTAATTTCCTGCTCCCCTCAAGAGCGGCCACCGCGGTCCAGGGCGCGGGGCTCTTCCGAGACGCTTCACCTCCTTTACGGAAACCACCGTGCAGAGCACACGGGGCTCCGCGGAGCCGCTGTCACTGCGAACCCTCCGCAGCGCTCCGCCAGCAGCCCGCGCCCCGCCATACCCTGCCCGCGGCCAGGCGCCGCTCCTCGCACACCGCCCAGGGGCTCCGGGAGCGGGATAACGCCGCCCCTGCCTACGGCACCCCCGCCGCGGGGAGCGCCCACCACAGCCCTTTACGTAAGGGGCCGGGGGTGCCCCGCGCCGTCCGGCACCGCCTCCGGCCGCCCCGCCGGGGGGAACGACAGCACCCCCACCGCCCCGGGAGGTGCCCCTGCTGCCCCGGGAGGCTCCCCCACCCCAGCCGGGCTCCCCGCTCCCGCCGCGCCGGCTCCCGCGCCCGCCCTTACCGTGCCGCTCCAGCCGCTGCCGGCGCGGGTCGGCCCGCGGGCGGTGCGCGGCGCTGTCCCGCGCTATCCCGCGGAGCCGCGGCAGGGCGCCGCCACCCCACCCATGGTCTCCACCCCCCGCGGAGCCGGAGTGTGCGCGGCGGGCGCCGCTCCCGGGCTTTTCTGCGGCGGGGGCGGAGGAGGAGGGCGGGCGCCATTAAACCACCGCCCCCCGCCACCGCCCGCTTTGAAGCGGCCGCGCTACGCCAGGCACAGCGGCGCCCCCTGGCGGCGGCGAGCGCGGGGATCCCGGGATTTCCTGCTTGGCAGCGCCTGGCGGGCTGAGGGCGCCGTGCCGAGCCCCGCCGTGCCGAGCCCCGCCGTGCCGAGCCCCGCCGGCGGCTTTACTGGGGGGTTTTTAGTCTGTTGTAAGGAATATTACCTTTTGTTGCCCGAGCGTGACGGCCCCGGCCCAGCAGGTCCTTCGGCGGCCGGAGAGAGCAACAGCGGGTGGTGGTGCAGAGGGGGCGGGGGGTTTGTCCTGCCTGCCGGGGAAGGAAGGAGGGAAAAGCATGGGAACCATGACGGGCAGGGGTGTGCTGCTAGCGCTGTCTGTCCTTCCCTGTTGTTGGTGCATGAACGGATCAAGGGCCGGTGCTCCTCCGACAGGCACGGTGGGAGCCGCACGGAGCTGGGAGGCGAACGGGAGATGCCTGGTGGATTCACCGCGGCGCAGCTCAGCCCTCGCCCGGTCGCGGCGGGGGTGACAGAGCCCGGCAACAACCCCGGGGGTCACACACACCCAGCACAGCGGCCTCGGGGGTGACACACACACAAAACACAGCAGCCCCAGGTAAGACACAGACATACAGAGCACAGCAGCCCCGGGGGGTGACACACACAGCATCTCGCTGCGGTGCTGCTCCTGGGCACCCTCACCCCACCTCATTATGCAGGGAACAGAAAAAAAAAAAAGGCAAACGGAGGGATAAAAGACTAAGCCTCCCCTCAAACTCAGCCAAAATACTGTGAAAAGCTCGAGTTCGCGTTGTCTGGTATCAGGGTTTGCACAGAGCCTCAAGAGGGGAGATGAGCTTGAGAAGCTGCTTATTTTCGGTCTTCTAAATAGACTGGCTTTTCTCTTTTATTTACCATGACAGAAGATAATCTTTTTTTGTCCTCAGATATTTATGGCTGGCTGTGTCTTTCCTAGCGGCTGTCATCCAAACAGCACAAGGTATTTGAACTGTCTTTTTCCCAGCACAGCTCAGTCCACTCAGGCTTGTAACAAACGCCTTTCATCACAAGGAAAATCACCACTATTGTCCTCCATTTCAGCCTAGATGCTGTCCTTGGCACTGTGCAAGCGGCCCCCTGCTAAATACGGACTACATCCTGAATTACATATCTCTTGTGAATGCAGACATACATTCTGCGAATATGGGTTACATTACACAAAAAAAGCAAACAAACAAACAAAAAAACCCAACCAAACTTAAGAAAATAGAAACTTTTATTGAAATGTGCAACATACTCATGTGAAATACTTAGTGCTAAATATTTGACAGCATTATTACAAAATTCATCTTTTGTAACATTCAAAGATAACAGCATCCTTCTCACTGAAAAAGAGGGCATCCTAAAGTGCATCTTAAGTGACAGTTTTACTTATTATACCTTATTACCCAAGGTATAGTCATAACTTTATCAGATGTTAGTTCCCCAAACACTCATTCTCTACAAATATTTTACAAATAGGAACAGCTCTGTAATACCAGTACACTAATAGACTACAGTGTCAGTTCCTTCCCAGTTCAGCATCTTAAGCAAGTCCTTAGCTGCAATACTATGAGATTACACATGAAAATACAGTTGAGCATATCTGTTTACAAGACTTGAAAGATTTAAATCCTGACTCTTCAGGGTTAAGATGTACCTGTAATTGCTAATCCTGGGAGTAGCCCTACTGAATTCAGTTTTGTTTTTCTAGTCCTGTGCTGAAATTTAGGCCTAACTACATAATGAAAGCCTAAGGTCTATTTTTGGTCCAATATGAACTGTGTTTATAAACGAAATCTCCCCCAAAAAAACTAGATTAATCAAGCTGTAGGAAAAAACAACATTTTACACAACAATGAATTTTGCATATAAAAATACCAAGAGTTATTCATCAACTTAAATGACTTTTGGTTGAACTGTGTAATGTCGGATTCTTCATTTCCAATGTACACAACTGGTATTTCCTTTGAAAAAGAGTATCACACAGAGCAGAAACCTTTTTCTTAATTATATGTGGTAGCAAGAGGTGATGTAAAATCCTTAAATTTTAAGAAAATAAGAACTTAGAACCTTCTGATAAAAGCTGTCTTCAATGTCTTTATATGATTTACTGGATTTTGACATTTTCAGCTCCATTTTGTTTCTCCTGCGTCTTCCTCTGTAGGCACAGAGGAAGCAAAGGAATAACCATTTACAGGGTAAGATGCAAAGCAAAGAATGGCAGAATTTTGGGGTCTGAAGGGGAGTTTGTGTATCACGCATCTGCGTGCTGTGCTACAGCTGGCATTTCCTGCAGAAGCTGCAAGCTGGTAGATTTACTGGTACATTGATGCACTAAATCTTTCCCCATGCTGGGACTGAGCCAGCAGCAAAGGAAAATGCTCCTTTTCTATCATGCAGCGTAGGTGCTGAGGAAGAGGCTGAATTTAACATTTGAGCAGTGGGAACGCAGAGGAAGTCAAACCCCAGTTACATAAATTTGCACTGTCCATAGTTACTACTCAGGCAGAACTCCAACTGAGGTCAGTGAAACAGCTGCCAAAAGACTGTGGGGTTAATGTGTGTGGATCACATTTTAAATGCCACTTAGTATTAGTACAAGGGGGAAAAAAAAGACTAAAATGTTTCTAGGAAGTGTTGTGATTGCAAAATGCAAAATACATAGAGACAAAAGAGCACCACTGAGTATACTTACAGTCAGGATAGTAAAAATAGAAACTGAAGGAATTATAAATGGAAACATTTTTACAGTGTATTTGGAGGTGCACAGAAGTAGCAGCTCCTACTTAAGCGCTTTGCCCTTCAACTTTGAAGATGCAGTAGGTGAATGCAAAATATTTCTCTCAAAAACCTCTTCAAAAAAAAAGGTGTCGTTTTCTGTATGTGATACATTTAATGCATGCTGACTCCCAACTGCTGCAAATATTTAGAAGTGTGAGACAGTCCAGACATTCAACGGACAGGATGAATGAGTAGTGCCAGCTCACTTCTGCTCTCTGCAATGCTTATCCCTATTCCCTTTAAACAGGAGGAGGATGGGACTGGTTAAATTTGAAAAGCTGCAATTACAAAGCCATAACAATTGCCAGAAACCCAAGAATGAGGGTAGTATACTTGATTATTTTTTGTTGTTTTTTTTTTGTTTGTTTGTTTGTTTGTTTTTTCGTTTTTTTCTTTATTTTATATTGATGCTGCAAGCTCTTAATCAAAGGCAGCTATCAAAAAATACAGCTAATTTCATTTAATATTTGCAGGTTTGCAACCAGCAAGATAATTAATTACTAAACCAAGCAACCTCTAAAGCAAGGTTACATGATACATGAACTTTTCTGTTTGTAATTCCATGGCTTAGCAAAATAAAAAGCCACTATACAACAGAAGATTCATGTTAGGTTGTGCTACATAGTATTAATTGAGAAGGAATTTTCATCAGAACTGTATGCATGCAGAGAGAAAAAAAGCTGAAAATAATAAATCAATATTTGCAGATAAAAGGAAAATGGAGGAATTAATAAAATGCAAACATTCTCACTGTAAATATTAGTTAGAACTAAGGCCATTGCCAATGTGAAATAAGAAGTTGTTTATCATTAGGTAGAACGTACTTCTAGGTTTTAGGATGGACAAATACAATATTCTTTCATGACTAAAAATATGTTTTTGCAGAAATTTACATCCCCCAACATTTTTGCAAATGTCCTCTGTGCATATGGAGGAGAGGGAGAATAAAACTAGATACTTTTACAGTTAAGTCTTAAAAAATGAAAATGGCCAAATTTTTCATCTTGATTTTCTTTTAAACACATTATTACAGATAATGATTCCTAGATTCTGACCCTCTATTACCCCCGAAAAAGGCAGATGGTGCTTCCAGTGGCCTGCCAGCTGGCCCTCTTGTGATCTACAGAGGAACTACAATCCACCTTTCCCTGAGAAACAGGCAGAATGCATTCCCCGATAAGAGTTTTCACTTCTCCGTTCTTACAGCTGTTTATAATGAAGTAGAGATTGGGGTGGAGTTTGATTTATCTGGCATGCACACTCACGTAGTATTTTAAAAACATTTACTGCATGACGTTATGTTAACAGTTTGTCCTTAAGTCCTTCATAAAATGGATTAGAAAGTTTATTTCAGACATGTGTTCATATGAAAGCTCTGAAAGTATTAAGTTATGCTCAATAAAATAAAAGTGCATAATCTGCATTTAAAAACCACATTCACATATAGAGTTATACTGAACATCAGTCTGTATAATATACCAAGTGTAATTAAAAGCATTAAATACAGGTATACACTCATCATATAAACACATATTTTCTTTACATGATGCACTGCCCTAACTCAGTATATTGAGTTACCAGTCTAGTTTCATGTCGGCTTTACTCCACACATATTTTCCTCCTCTTGTTAGGAACATCTTCTCATCAAATCCACTGAATTTTATAGCTGCTTCCACACCAACATCTAGGATAGACTTGGAAGGCTCTTTCCGTCCATTTCTACAGTTTAGAAAACGCATCTGGAACATCAATAGATAAGACATTAAAAAGTCAATTTGCAAAAACTTAACTTTCCCACAGAATTAAACAAGCTGCACTGCAATCCCACAGAAGCCTATATAAGTGCATGAAGAGTTTCACTCTAGTCCCTAGAAAGCTCAGAAGCTCATGGTTAGACACCTTAGCAGGAACAAAGCTATACCATAATTCCTGAAGACTGGCTCTTCAATTACACATAAACTAAGTAGGCACTTTGAAACGTAACTTTCAGGGCAAGTTCTGTATTTTTAAATTAAAGAAAAGCAGCGAAAATGTCCTCCAGAAATAGACATCTACACTTTAAATTTGTGATGTAATCATTATGCCTGCAACCTGATTGCAAGTTCTCATCAGCTTATACTATATTAAAGTTCTTACTATGTCTGATGGGAATAAATCACATCCATTCCTTGTACTATATGGTAAAATTGTTTTATAGAATGCACAGTAAATCGAATTGGTTATCACTGTTGATATATACATATATTAGCATACAAATACTAAGTATGAAACAAAGACTTACATATTCATCCAGAATGAGGTATGAATCTCTCATCTGTAATAGATCAAAAGAAAAAAAATGAAATTAATATACAAATTAAAATTCCATTCTAGTGAAAAATGAAAGACAAAGCAAACAACTATTCAGTCAGATACAAATCTTTGAAACAGTTACTGTATCACCACTATTTCAGTGAGCTTGGATCAAATTTATAGAAATAAATGATAGAATTACTAGAATAACTTTATGTATGGATAAACTAGTAATTCTTGAAATATGACCTCTCCAGTGTCTAATTGAAATGTGGGTGCCCAACTGGATAAAGGTGGTTTAAATAATATCCAAGTTTTCTATTAATTTTTACAGCAGTAGAACTTACAGTTTTGCATGCTAGAATGATTATGACATTTTCAAAACAAATGTTGCGATCATTTAAGCTGGAGAATCTCTATTAGGAAACTATGCTTAAAGTGTGTTTTTATTAACTTTGAACTTTTTCAGGATATTGTGCCGTGGTGGGGAAAAGTACTCTTGCTGGTCTCCACAGGATTGGGATCAATGGGTTTTTAGTTTTCTGCTAATAACTTCATGGTCAATAAAAAGCCTTAAAGAAAATTAAAAAACTTGGCTTCTACCATAACAAAACTGGTTGCTGATAAAGTTGTACTGTACCTCTTCTAAGCCACTACTTGTAGGGAAAGTACTAATTGCCATGAAATTTTCTAGTTCCTTTCCAATTTTCCAACATTATTTGAAAATAAAGTTACAGAAGGATAGTTTAATTTTTACCTTCTGATTAGATTCAGGTACCAAACAGGAGACATCTTTGTGGCGATCCAGGAATCGTTCAAAGTCTTCATCACTAATAACAAATTTTTCTGCTTCTCTCAAGGCATCCTCACCACTGTTCTCCCCTTCAATGAGCAGGCACTGGAATACCTGAAAACAGAAGGCACCTAGTTAAGATTTTACATTTTCACTTGCCTTGAGGTTAAGAGACTGTCCCCATGACAAAAACCTTTAGTTGTCTCAGTAGCAATATCTTAATTTTTCTGTCAGTGGGGCTACACTGACACAAATTGTGATAACTGAATACTATACAAAGAGCATGGTGCAGATTTATTTTTAGCAACTTAACCATTACAGAGTTCTAAATTTTCTAAATTATCATTTCCATTACTATCCTTTAGTAGGACCAAGATTTCACTTAAAGTGTTTGGTTTGGGTTTTTTTCTGAGAAATTTTGTGTGTATAACAATTTCCATTAAGTAAATAATGAGAAATTATTCCACAAGTTCTCTCATATTTATGCCACATTACCTCTACCCATTTGCAAACTGATAACATAATGTATTTAATGCATTCTAATAAAAAATATATGTACATTAATTGTTAATACTCTATAACAGAACATTAATGTACACATATCTTGCTAACAATATATTGACTCTAATGTATCATTGTATACTGATTTTTCATTTTCTCTACACCGTGACACATTTCCAAATCTTAAAGACTTTCTATATTAATTTTAATATAATAAAATACCCATATCTACATACACTGAAATAGTAATTTTCTGTATTTATCACAATAAAAAAAGATTCTTGACATACTGGGCTCCATTTAAGTGCAGAATGAGACAGAACCCATCTCAACACCATGCAACATTGACAAGAAGGCCCCTAACACCAGCCCGAGCTGGAGATCCAACTGAGGTCATTAGACATTCAGACAGCTCCAAAACCTCATTATTTCTTTTCTTTGAACAAGAAACCTATGGTATACACTACTTTCCTACCTTCCAGCGCACAGGGTTGAGTGCCTTGATCTGCTCATTCATATCTTCCTCAACATTAAATCTGTTGATCACCGAATTTATTTTGAAAGCAACAGCATACTCTCGGCACCACTGTCTCAGTTTATGCAGATTTTCCACGTGGTTCTTCTTTCCTTGACCACGGCCGATTAAAATGTTGACATCCTCATCAAAACTATCACATGAAATTGCCAGAATGTCTAAATATTCACCTGAGAACAAGTTTTAAAAATTGATTAATATCCAGTCCCTCAGCTAAAAGCTGTCAGAAATATGCCCACTTTCACTTCCTTATCATCTGTCATGAAGTGCCATGTAAATATAGTTCTGTGGAGTAATCCCATCAACCGCAAAAGCCACAGCAACAGCAGTGTCAAAACACATAACTTGAGCGTGTCTGTCCTCAGCATTATGGAGACAGGCTGAGCTGTTGTTTTAGTACATCATTATACCAAAGAGGCCTTTGGTATAATGCCTATGTTCACAAAATATAATCAACACAATCTCACTGGTATTTGCATTTGGTTTGTAAAACCACTAAAAAAACAACTCCCACTTGCCCCAAATCCATCTGTGGGTGAGGCTGCTCTGCAAAGGCCCCCCAGCCCGGCCAGTGTTGCTGTGCCCAGCAGTTCCTCCTTACCGTACTTCTTGAACCACCGCTCTCTGATCAGGCTGCCGTTGCTAACAATGCTGACACTTGGGAGCTCCAACTCCTGCTTGCAAAATTGGACCAGTTTGCCTACAAATTCGCCTCTGTCCTGAAGAAACGGTTCTCCTCCCGAGAAATTTATTTTCTCCATTCCTAGAGAAGGACCAAAGAAAGATGATGAACATCTCTTGCCCGTCGCCTGCTCCTTCCCCATGCTATCAGGGCCCCACGGCAGCCTCATGAAAAGGTACAGGAAGATTCCCGGGATAACTTTTTCGACGGCACTTGCTCTTGCGGGGTCTCCCCTCCCCGGTTACCGCCGGCGCCCCCTCCCCGGGACTCACCCGCCTCCTTGAGCATCGCCAGCCCCCGCTTGGCCTCCTCCAGCGGCAGCACGAAGGAGGTCTTGGCAGTATGGAAGCAGAAGCCGCACTTGTAGTTGCACTGCCGAGTGAAGTGGTAGTTGACACTGGTGGGTGTCGGGGACGCGTCGTCCCACTCCTGCTCTCGCTCCCGCCGTGGGGGTGAGTCCCGTCGCCAGCCGGGCAAGGGCAGGGACAGAGACAGGGACAGGGACAAGGGAGTCAGGCTCCAGCACAACGCACCCAGGCGCCCCCGCAGCGCCGCCAGCACCGCCCGTCCTATGGACAATAGCCGGCCCAGCATGTCCAGGTGCATGGCTCGGCTCAACTTGGCTCGGCTTGGACCCGGCGGGATGCGCTGCGGTTCACTTGGAGTCGCCTGGGCACGCTTCGACCGGAGTTGGTTCGGTTGGGCTCGGTTCGGTTCAATCCGACCCGATTCGGCTCGCAGTCTGCAGCGAGGTGCCCGGCGCTCCGCATTTAAGAGCGCGGTGAGAGCCTCCCCGTCCCGTCCCGTCCTGCCCCGCTGTGCCGGAGCACGGGGAACCGCTCCGTTTCGTTTTCCGTTCTCGCAAAAGCGAAACTTGGCACCGAGCCGCAGGCGCGATGTTTTCCTTCTCCCACCCCCCCCACGTGCGTCCCCCGTGTCCCCACGCCTCAGATGCGCTTCTCGGACACGGCCACGGGTGGAACCCGCTGACTGCCAAGTGCTGGTAGCAGGTTTCAGCACCTCTGGGTTTGAGCAGGTTTAGCACCTGAAGACCACTTTTGGTGTGTGAGGTCTCAGTGGCTCTGGCTCTTCTGGTTAAAACTCGTGTGACTTGTGAAGCAGGGGGAAAGCTCAGCTTATATAACCGCACTGCAGCCTTCTTAGTAAGTCAGGAACACTTGTAAGTTGAAACAGTTTTGCATTGCAAAGCAGCCCAAGCTAGGGTCTTTAATTCTTGGTCTTCAATACTGGATCTCAAGCAAAGCTACTGCACCAAGCTGAGTACATGGATAGCCCCGACAGCAGGAGCTGCTGGCAGCCCGAGGTGAGACACTGGCAGAGCAGATAGGAGCCCACTCATGGTAACACCAGGAGAGACCAGGACCAAGCTTCCAGTTTCCATATTCCTCAATTCCTCATGGCACAATAGCTATTGCTAGAGAAGGAGCATCATAGCACCAGTTGCTATTTCTCAGTCCTTCGATGTGTCCAAACACACCAAGTACACCACAACTTTTCAGCCTCACTCTGCCTTCAGTCAGCCTGACCTCATTCTTGTGTGGGCACTTTAGTGTTGCCACTGCTGCCAAGGTGAGGAGCCATACTCAAACCCGATGACCTACCAATTGCATGTTGTCCATGGCAGGCTTCTCTCACTTTGGAGCTTCCCTCACTTCCATTTACCAGACAGAATTGCTGATGTAGCTGGGCAGTCTTGCCCTCATGTTGCTACCTTTCTTTTTTTTTCCACTTGAAAAAGGAGTGGGAGAACTAGCTTCATCCTGTTTGCAAGTTTTAATGGGAAACAAAACCTTCTTGTGAATAAGAAGCGTTTCCTTTATGTTAATTAGGCCTGTCATTGGCTACCCTCAAATTCCCATCACCTTTCTTTCACTTTCCTGGAGATGATCTACTGGCTCAGTAATGTCTGGATCAGTAAGTAACAGGGTTTCAGGTTTCCCCCTTTAAACAGTTTTTATTGTCTCTATCAGCTGTTTCTTGCTGGAACGGATTCATGCCAGCAGGGTGGAATGGGAGACTTCGTGCTATGACTAATTCCAGTAATGCCACCTCACGATGGTATTGTTGAAGCAGGATGGGAAACATCTCTGTTCCTGAGGATTTCCAAAATTGTTTCTGAGGTTGTCAACAGAGACCATTCCAGTAGGAGAAGTTAACTGTGTGCCCTTCCAGTCCCTTGAGGTTTACGTAAGACACAAGCTTAAGAATGAAAGCAGGATTTTCTAATAAATAAAGGGTTTACTGATCACAAACTTGAAAATGGAATTGCAAAAGAAGAACAAGACAATGCAATTTAGACTGAAATCTGATGTTGAAGTTGCTCTTTGGTTGTTTCAGTGTTTCAATCAATTTGAATAAGTCTGTACAGTCTATACAACCCTTCTGCTGCATGTTAGGAACTCTTTCCAATTTCCTATCTTCTCTGATCCCAACTCAGGTTCCTCTCTCCCCTCATTCATATCTTTGTTCATATTTAGTTGAGCCAATGCGGATATAGGGACTACAGCCTTTCTTCCTTCTTTGAGGTGGAAAATTCAATTACTAAGAATACTTGTGGTGAACAGGAGATCTTAAAAACAATCACGACACTTCAAACTCTACAACTCAAGAAATATTATGTTGTGTCTATGTTTGTATATACATATATATGTATGTGTGTCACCAACCACACAATCTCTAAATATATCTTTGCACAGGGATTTTATTTCAGGTGATAAATTATCATTTAGCTCACCCTGTCTCAGAAACTTCCCTGACCTCCTGAAAGTCTGGGAATTGCAGAAGATCCATTGAAAATGGCACAGTGACCTAGACCTATTGTAGCCTCAGCCCTGAGCTCGTTGCCAAGTGCCTCAGCTGGATAGCAAAATTAGGTTTAAAATACTTCATTTCCAAAATCAGTAAAGAATCCTTGATAATTATCAATTTGTCTCAATACAAGACTTACATCTGATACACAAACACTCCAAGAGCATGTCAGAAAAAGTTTGCTCAAAGAATCAGCAAACTAAAACATTACCATTTTGAACTGTTTTTCTTTGAAATGTTCCCTGTTTCAGGGAACAAAACATGCAGAGAACCTAACACTCAAGCATCTTCGAGATTTCCTGTTCTCTGTAATTCTATCAGTACTTTCTTAGAAAATGGCAATTATAAGGGTTCTATTTTTTGCCTTGACTAAGCATGTTTTCAGACAACACTCTCTGCATTACTGTAAAGCCTCACAATGCAAACTCAGACCAGGACATGCCCCCTATAGATGTACAGATGTTGCTGTACTACCTAGCAACAAGAATGACAATCACATTTTACTTCCTGAACTGTCCTAGCTCACAGGCTGTACGGTGAGACCTACAAGAAAACACAAATGTGCTCTTTTATACAGTAGCTTTGAATCTACAAGAAATGTTGCAAGCAAGAACTGTAACAAAATTTTCTGTCCTGGTGCCTTCTAAAAGAGTATCAGAAAAACATGATATTCTTTGAAAATGGTAGGACGTCTGATTTCTTCCCTTTGCTTCCTATGGAAGTCATCTTACAGTGACAAAGGAGTCACAAAGGAGTCCCAGTACTCAAAATGTTTTAGATCTGCAAATCTGCACAAAAAAAAACTTTTAAAGATGAATATAATTTTTTAAAATGACTGAATAATATTATTTATGGTGCACTCAATGTTACATAGGTACACAACTAACATGGAAAAATCCAACTGGATAAACAGGGATAATGTTCTTGTGCTCCCTAGTTGTTAGGAAAGCAAAACTTTGAAACAATTATTTATCTAAATAATGTATCTTTATTTTTAAAAAATAAAGATATTGATTTCTCCAGTGTGGCGCTTTGGCAGTTCCAGTCAAACAGTATCTTGCTAGGGAAAACAAAGTACTGACAGGAGCCAGAAACATAAATAAGGTTAAAGGAGGAGTCATTATCACTTCACCTGTGCAGACCACAAAAGGTCCAGGAACAACCAGGCAATGACAGATGTAATTTTCAGCATTTGATAAATGCATTATTTCTTGCTTTAGTCGCATCTGGAAATGACCTCCATCTTATTGCATCTGCAACACTATAAATGGGATTCTGTCAAGGACCTTGTACTTAGTGACTCAACCCTCCCTGGGATGCAGAAATCCAGGGAGAAATTACCATACAGAAAGTTAAAACTCTCATGCAATTAAGTTATGAAAGACATATGAAACACACAATATAAATATAGACACAGATTAGACACGTTTGAAGGAGGTCCACCATGGGCCCTTAATAGTGCATATGTGGTTTCCCACTCAGGAAGTATTCAAAAGATGGTTCCTAGGATATGGGACAAGACCACAGATTTGTAGAATGATAGAATACCAGGTTGGAGGTGACCTCAAGGATCATCAGGTCCTTTCTTGGTAAAAGTATGTTGGGAGAAGGATCCTTCTTTGTCCTTTCCATATTCTTCTCCAAACATCTGGCACTGGACATTATCATGGGCAGAAGAGGGGGCTCTTCTGGTCTGAGACTATACTGACTTCTGCCTTCTTATGGTCTTACACCTAGACCTTTGTCTACTGGAAAGGCCTTTAGTGATGTCCTTTAAAGTTTATTCTGCATTAAAACAGTAGTTTTATTTGTGTGTATTCTCTGTACCTATGCATTTTATGGGCCTTCCACTTTAGTTTTTCTCTGTCTCATGTAACATTTTGAGAGGCATAGACTCAGGGGGGTGAAGAACTGAGACATTTTATTAAAAGGATGCAGATTTTAGAGCCAACACAAACATGGAAACATTCCTTATAAGGCAGAAACTGTAACTACAGCATCTGATTGGCTAACTCCTGTCACCTGGGGACATGGCAGGCTTTTGAAGTGGCAACTCATCCCTGTGATGAGTTTCACAGTACTCTGCTTTGCCCGAAACTTGCTGCAAAGGTCTGGTTCTTTCCAGGCCTTCATCCTGCCTATTTCCCACAGTCTCAGACAGCTGTTTACAGGACTGTGCACTTAGATATATTTTTAAGTTATAAGCTAAGCAATTTTCAGGTGTTTTTTTTTCTTTTTCTATTTTGGGTGGATCAAAAAGTTTTTGAATATTCATATGGCTTTTTGTTGTGTCTATATCTCTTCCCTATAGCTTCATGCAAGCACAATGGGCACTCAAAGATGTGAAAAGGCTTCTGAACAGTCTTTTTCACATAATTGGCATATTTTCTCTTCGACATTGCATCATATTTTACTGAGGGCAAAATTATAAAGGTCCTTGTAAAAAGGCTGAAAGCTCCTTAAAATAAGTTAATTTCAAAACAGAGTTATACTCTCTACACTGATTTTAGATACAAAGACCTATCCTGGGCATAAAAGGCAACTGTCTTTTCCTACCTTTGTACTTGAATCACGCAAGAGGGTAAATAGCCAGAAGGACAGGCCTATTATGAATGATCTCATAAGCATGGTATAAATGAAGGAAGTAACCAACCAACAGTGAAGTAACTAACTTAGCTTAGGAATGCTTGTAACAAGGCTGTATCAAGGCAGTGGGAGGGGGAAAAGGGAAAATGAAAGTAAGCACTTTCCATTCAACAGAGAGGGGAAAGGCAACAGTAGCATCAGGAAAAAAAGCCAAACAAACAGCGAGGAGACAGAGGTCAGTGAGGAAAATTGCCAGCTTTACAAATGCTTTTGAAATGAAACTTGGCTGCAAGTCAACTGGGTGTCAAACAAACCAATGAACAGAAAAGTCACAGGTTAGTTTTGATGTAGATAAGGGTGAGACAGTGGAGATAGGAAAGAATAATCGAAACCTTGTGTACCTGATGGTGAGCTCAGCAGTGGAACTTGCACTCAGGAAGGAGATCTCAATCACTGTTGCTACTCTTCTATAAGTAATGGCTCCATGGGAGACAGTAGCAAAAAAAAGAAAAAACAAATCTTAGTATCACCCAGAAAGGTATTTGGAATAAGGCAGACAGCATTATTCTGCAGGTCTGTGGAACATTGGTATGTGTAGCCATACCCTGACTAATGGTCCAGTTTGGGTCTCCACATCTTAGCAGATCCTTACGGAGCTAAATAAGTTATCCCTGGTTCCAAGTGATCAAGGGGATGAAGCACCTGCCTTACAAGAAATGGAGGCTATCATTTCTGAGATGAAAAAGCTGAAGGGGAAATCTGACTGACCTTGAAAAAATCATGTAGGTGATAAATAAGCTGAATGTTGAACTGTTATTTACCAAAATCAGTAATATTATTGGAAGGGGCACTTGTTGAAACAAGTAGGATATGAGTTTAAAACTTATAAAAGTTTTTATGCAACAGTTTCACTGCTGGAATTTGAGAACAGTTTGTGGAGGTAGACTGTATCACAGAGTCAGAAAGGGATTTAGATAGATGTATGAACAAAGATCCATAGTAGGTGCTAGAAGAAAAAGATGAGGATGTGCTGTCTACCACTCCTAATTCAGTGACTGTGGATGCTGGAGGAGCAGGACTAGGAGAAGGGACCATGGATAAGCCAGGCATATGCAGAGCATGTCATTCCACAAGACAAAATATTGTGTGAGAATAGCCACTACTTTGATTCAGTTCATATTATCATGGTCTTAAAATTACCATCTATTGGTTTCCTGTATAATGAACTGTGTTTTACCCTGTGTCTTCTGGTATCCATAGCCAGCCATAGTCATGTGTTTGAGTCATGTGGAATTATGCAGGAGTTCTCAGGTATGGTAAAGTGCCTTAAAAAAAAGGCAGTTTTGGTATCTGATGCTGAGACTATTGAAGATACTCTAAGGCTGCGTTCCCAGTTTGAGCTCTGGCCCAGCCTTCCACCAGCTCCCTCAGCATGGTCCGTTTCCAACTAGTGCAGCTGATCTCTGTCGAACTGATACTGCCTACCAGCTGCTTCACTGTCCCTGCAGATACACTAAGCAAAAGCTATTTGTGCAGTATATTTGAGCTGACCAGAGGAAGACATCAAGTTTCTGAAGAATTTCTTGTAGGTTACACTAGCTTGTAGAGTATATTCTTTCAGAAAATGCATCAGAAGTTTAACTTTAGATCTCTCTAGGTGGCAGGTTTTCAACTATTGAAAGTGAGGAAAAGGATTCTACAGAGTTGCAGGTTGTCCTACATTTTAAGTTACATATTTTGAAAACTCAAAATCTACATTTTGGGCAACATTACTCATAGCAGCTGTCATAAGACTAAGTGCTATAGCTATTTTCAGTGCTTCTGGGTCCTGCCGCTGAGCTGATGAAAGCTGAAATTTGGCATCATAAAGTTACAAAAACACTGCAGGCTTGTAAAAGTTCGTTTTACTCCCAAAATTATTTGTGTCTATTGTCGATCTTATTATCAAGGCACTGAGTAAACAAATAATGGGATTAAGCTGCCAGTATGCCCGACAGCTCAATGCTGGTTGGGCACTGCCACTCAACAAAGCAGTTTAGGACTTGTCTGACTCTTTTGGGCCAGTCCCAAACAGCAGAGCATATTGGCACTTCTTAAAAAAAAAATAAAATTTATTCTATTTTATTTTTTAGGAGACCACCAGGATTCAGCCACGGGAGCCCGTGGGAATGTGACCCTTTGGTGCTGGCGGACCCCTAGGCTAGGACCTTACTTCCCACGTTTGTTGCTGCCCACTCGCTCACAGAGCCATTCCCTGTGGGACCGAGCCCGTTCATCCCAGTACCACTGATGCGGGGCGGGGGAGGCAGAACAGGCTCCCCAAGGAGCTGCCCTCGGCTCTGGACCGGTCCCCGCAGACCGGCGCTTTCCCGGTCTACCGCTCTAGTTTCGTTTCCCGCTGGCTCCTCCTCCGCCGCCCTCCGCCCCCCTCCGAGCTGCCACCGGCCCCGGCTCCCGGCTCCTGGCTCCTGCTCCCGGCTCCCGGCTCCCGGCCTGGCGATGCTGCGGCGCTGCGCCCCGGGGTCGCCGGGCCCCGGGCCCCTCCGCCAAGCCCTGCCACCCTCGGCCACCGCCCTCCGCCACCGCCTGCGCCAGGTCAGCACGGCGAGATCTTCGGCTTCGTGGGGCGGGCGGGTGCGAAGGGGACAAGGGGTAATTGTTTCAAACGGAGGGACGGCAGATCCTGATCAGGTGTAAGGAAGAAGTTTTTTCGATGAGGGTGGCGAAACACTGGCACAGGTTTCCCAGAGAGGTGGTGGATGCCCCATCCCTGGAAACATTCCTGGCTTGGTTGAACAGGGCTCTGAGCGACCTGATCTGGTTTAAGATGTCCCAGTGTGCTGCCTGGGGGTTGGACTAGATGACTGATCAAGGTCCCTTCTGACCCAACACGTTCTATGATCTCTCCTTGCAGTGTGCAGAGAGGATCCCAGAGGCTGAAGCAGTACTCGACCTGCTGGAGAAATGTCCAGAGCACCAAAAAAAGGGCGATTTTCCCGTCATAGTTTTTGAGGGGCTGGATGCCACTGGTAAGACCAATGTGTGGGTGAGGAACTATAGATGAGAAATTGTTGAAAAGAGCAAGTGCTCTGGCTTTCATTCAGGTGTAAGTCTTAAAAACTAAAAAAAAAAAAAAAAAAAAAAAAATCCTGGAAACCTGCAACAGAATTGAAGAAATTAGTAATTATAAATGCCAGTCTGTTTTCCCTGACTTGTAAAAGATGAGTCTACACTAATTTTCACTCTGTGGGTTAATTCGTTATCTAAGTAAATGAAAGAATACAAAGAGTGGAGTACTGAAAATTTAATTTCTTGTGTTGATGATGAAACATAGTTTTACTGTAGAGTTTTCAAATAAATTAACTAAAATAATGGTAGTCTGAGAGACTGGCAGCAGTTTGTATCAGAGAAATATTAGTTGCCTCTGTTTTCTGACTTTTCAGTTAAAGAGAATTGAAAATCCCCTTAAAAAGAAAGGACAGCAGGGCAATATCCACATGAACTGTGACCTCAAAAAGTATTATAAATAAATATACAGAAAAATTGCCATGCATTTAATGTATTAAAGGGAGTAAAGACTGAAAGTTGGCAAGGGGAAGGGCTGGAAGGCCCAGAGAACAGGAAGGAAAGTAATAATTCCTGCAACCAGACTCAGAATAATTCTCCCCTGACAACCTTATCACAAGATATTCAAGTTACATATTCAGGTGTCAGAAGATTTTCTCCAAATGAACAGACAGGAGAGTTTTTCAGTTTTTAAAACTGAGGTGTATCTGACACATAATAACACAAATATTTCCTTCTGTAAATGAAATGCAGGCAAAACCACTGTGACCGAGGCTGTTAAGGACAACCTGAATGGCATTCTGCTAAGGTCCCCACCACCTTGCATCAGCCAGTGGAGGACTGTATTTGATGATGAACCAACACCCATTAAAAGAGCATTTTATGCTGCGGGCAACTACATTCTCGCTTCAGAAATAGCGAAAGCATCCACTCAGGCACCTGTGATCATAGACAGGTTTGTATACTAGAGAAGCCCTCTTATGTCAGTGCTATCATATAGTTGTTCAGTGTTACAAGCAGAAGCGGTCAACAATTTTCTCTGGTTTTCTTTGGAACTTTCTTTGGAGGAGGAGGAGTTGTTTTGATTTGATTTTGTTTGTGATTTGTTTTGGGGTTTTTTTTGAAGCATTACTCTGCAGAGAGTCAGATAAATATTAAATCTTCCAAAGATGATAATAGTAAGTTAGGGAACTTCCATCAGGGTAATACTCATAACTAGCTTTTGGACACATGAAAATTATTACATCTTCAATTAGGAATAGTGGAGGCTCAAGCTGTGCATCCTGAGCTAGACCAGAGTTTCATGACAAACCTGAGGAGCATGTGGGCTGTTGGTCATGCCTTTCTCTAAGATGAGATATGGGTGGATTGGAATGACTGAGTTTTAGGTAGACTCACTCTTTGCATTTATAAAGCCAGAAACATGCTTCCCACTTTTTTGGATTTGGTTTTGTTTTTGTTATTTCTAGTATTCATTAACCTTTGTAGGCAGCTTACAGTATTACTCTTAATAAAGAAGGTCTAGGTGCACTTTGAACCCTCTGGCTTATTTCAGTAGGTGTTCTGTACCCTCCCGCCACAACACATACACACACACACACACACACACACACACACACACA
>NW_016690245.1:3872868-3922640 GCF_001604755.1 Lepidothrix coronata
GGGGCTTTAATTGAGGAAGTGTGGAAAAAACAGAAGAAATAACAACCCTTTATTAAAAGATATATGTGTGTTGGCAAGAACAGTAACAGAACACAACAACTAGACAGTAGTCCTGTACCCAAAAGTCCCCTTCAAACAAAAGAAAAAAGGTCTGAATACTTCTCTGTCCTTTAGCGCAGTTCTAATCACGGGCGGCAGGGGGCGCTGTTGGATCGCTGGGGGTGCAGAGCCTGCAGTGCTCGGTGTTGGCCGGCAGGGGGCGCTGTCGGGCTCTGGTGGTCACCGTGAGGGGGGATCTGGGGGGTGGTCTCGGGTCGTGGGAGAAGCCGAAAAGAAAATGGGGACCCTTCCCCCAATGGAAGAAGGGGGAAAGGAAATTCTCCGATGAAAACGCAGCAGGTCCGAACTGGAGACAAAGACAGCTACCCCGTCTCTATCCCAGAGAGAGAACCCAGCAAAAACTGACTTCTACCCCCTGTGAGCTGGGCCCGCTACCCAAGAACTCCCAAACTCCTCCTCTCCCCCCACTCCAGCCTTCGACGGGCCATTAGCTAGGAATTCGGCTTTGCCAGCCAGACCTTTTGTAAAGCTAATTGACCCCTTTCCCGTTGGAACTCTGTTTTTCTTACAGTGGAACAGGGGAAGGAAAAATTCCCTCCTGGGATTTATAGCCTATAACAACATGAAAGTCTGGAATTGAGCTCCAGATTAAGAACATAAAATTTAGTTCTCCTCTTGTAGATGTCTTAGCTGTGTCTTATAGATACGTAGCTGTGCTAAGTGTCTTGGGTCCCAGTATAGTCAGTACATTCAATGGAGCCTTCAAAGAGATTCATCTCACCACCCGTTTGGAGCTCAGTGATCTAAGCTTAAGTATCTAAAGCCATTTGATATGAGGCTGGCAGATGTGATGCAGAACCTGCGGACAATTTCTGGACTAGCAACTGGAAGCTAGATGGGATAGTCCAGAGCATTTCAAGCACTATTAGATACATTTTTTTAAGTAACTGCATAGAATACCCTGGGTATCCTTCTTGAGGGTGTGCTGAAGTGCTGTCTAGGCTCTCTCTACTCTGTATTGAGTAGATCATCTTTGTCTAAAGTGGAAACTTAAATAGCCAGTGTTCTCACAGATGCCTCAGTATAGACACCTGAATATTGGTTTCCATATCTACAAATCTCAAAACTGAAATCTACCTCTAGATTTTTAACATTTTTGGCAATGATACACCTTAAAAATAGTAATTGATAACAGCCAACAACATTTGCAAAGGGGAAATCATGCCTGACAAATTTGATGACCTTCTATGACAGGGCTACAACATTTATGGATAGGGCAGAGCAACTGACATCATCTACCTGGCCTTCTGCAAAGTGTTTGACACTGTCCTGCACGACATCCTTGTCTCCAAATTAGAGAGACATGGATTTGGTGGAAGGACTACTTGATGGATAAAGAAATGGCTGGATGGCTGCACAGAGAGTTGTGGTCAATGGCTCATTGTCCATGTGGAGACCAGTGGTGAGTGGTGTCCCTCAGGGGTCAGTACTGGGGCTGATACTGTTCAATAGCTTTGTCAGCAACGTTGACAGTGGGATCAAGGGTACCCTCGGCAAGTTCACTGGCGACACCAAGATGTGTGGTGCAGTCGACACACTGGAGGGAAGGGATGCCATCCAGAGGGGCCTTGACAGGCTTGAGAGGTGGGCCAGTGCAGAGAAAGACTTGGGGGGTGATGGCTGATGAAAAACTCAACATGAGCTGGCAATGTGCATTTGCAGCCCAGGAAGCCAATGAAATCCTGGGTTGCTACAGAAGGAGTGTGGCCAGCAGGTCAAAGGAGGTGATTTGACCCCTCTACTCTGCTCTTGTGAGACCCCACGTGGAGTGGTGCGTCCAGTTCTGGTGTCCTCAACATAAGAACGACATGGAACCAGTGAAACAAGTCCAGAGGAGAGCCATGAAGTCGATGAGAGGACTGGAGCACCTTCCCTGTGAGAAAGTTGGGACTATTCAGCCTGGAAAAGAGAAGGCTATGTGGAGACTTGATAGCAACCTTCCAGTATCTGAAGGGGGCCTACAGGAAAGCTAGAGAGGGATTCTTCATCAGGAACTGTAGTGATAGGACAAGGAATGATGGGTACAAACTGAAAGAGGGGAAATTTAGGTTTTACTGTGAGAGTGGTTAGACACTGGAATAGGTTGCCCAGGGAGGCTGTGGTTGCCCCAACCCTGGCAGTGTTCAAAGCCAGGTAGGAGCAACCTGGCTTGGTGGGAGGTGTCCCTGCCTCTGGTGGCAGGGAATGGAACTAGATGATCTTTAAGGTCCATTTCAACCCCTTAACATTCTATGATTCTATGATTGCTTAATTTTGACAGAAACTCCCTGCTTATTTAGTAGGAACTGCAGAGGGATGAGTGAGCTAGGGAACAACATTTAAGAATCCTTTAAGTTCTACTTTTACATCTTAGTCCTGTCAGAAAGCCTTTGGTTATTTCTACTTGTTAATTATGTCAGCCTGGACATGAGAATATTCAGAATCTTGCTTGATTTGTCCTGTGACTTCCGGCCTTCATGGCAATTTTGAGAACATGGGAAATGATATTGACATCCTCTTTCACACCCTCATAGGCTAAATGGGGGAGAGCTCTGCATTATGCTTACAGTCTAAGTGAGGATGTTTTCATCCTGTATTTCATCCTGTTATTCATCTGGATAGTTGATCAGAGGAAGGGTTTGAATGATGTGTCAACTCTCTAATCCAGTTAGTCAAAGGTGAAATCAGTCAGTGAGCACAGCTACACAGTGCAATGTCATACAGTTCAGAGACACCTTAGCAGAATCTGAAGAAGTTAATTCAGGTGTTAGAAGCAGACTGTCCACTGCACTGCTCTACCAGACTGTATCCAGTGCCAAGCTGTAAAGAAAGAAATACTTTATGCCATGCCATATGTGAATATGGCTAGAGCTCTGGGAATCAATGTCTGGGAAACTATGTGCTTTGAGATTTACATTATAATAGCAGTTACTAACGGTTTATTTCTTTTTGCAGTAGATTTCGTTCTTAGCTTCATATTAGATTTTGTATCCTTTGTCTCTACAATGTGAACACTTTCTTCTGAGAGCAATGAATAATGCCATTTCATATCCCTGCATTTTGAAGTTTAATTTCCCTTGTTTTGTTTTAAAATAGAGTTGAAGAGTCATACAGAAGGATGGTGAATCCTGCATGCCAAGTGGTTGATGCCAGCCCCTCCAAGGAAGAGGTTCTCAAGACAGTGCTGCAACTAATTAACAAACACTTTGCTTTGTGAAAACAACTTCTGTGTAACAGCACTTAAAAGAGACTTTTTATTGCCCCACTGGTTTTGGTACCTGAAAATGCACAGTGATGTGTTTTTTTCTCACAGAAATACTGAATATTGCTTCATTCTGAATACTGTTTTATTCTGTCAACAGTAATCTATGCAGGTTGTCTGTTTTGTGGTTGCTACTATACCTTTCTGTGTAAGGCAAAACACTACTCACGTGTCATTCAGCATTCTTAGTAAAGTCACAAACATACTACAGTCATGTGTGAAGTACCTCAGAGTGATCTCTGACATCATGACATTTTAAGATGGTATCGTGTTGCATCTTCATCACCAGGAGAACCCGTTCAGACAATCCAGTGGCCCAGTGTTGTTTGCTGGAATAGAGGATGAGCAGCTGCTGCTGTAATGGGCATCCTGGAAAAAACGTGTCATAAGCGAGCACCAGTGAACATCCAGGCCTCTTAGTAATAACATCCAAGCCTGTCTACGTATGCAACTGAAATATCAATTAATTTCAGGGGGAAACCAGGGAAGATTGGCAAATTAGAAACAGAGACCTGAGAAGAACCTGAAATTGAAAACATTTTATAAATGCTAAAATATTTTTTACAAAACTTTTTCTGTATTCTACTAATATTTGTTATGTGAACCTGTGTTCTTTTGAGAGAATGCAAAATGGAAAACTGCAGAGAATCTGAGCAATGGGGATGATTGAACCTTTTCACTTCAGTTTTTCTTTCTTGTGTGGGTGTTTGCACTTGTTGATTGTGAAAGCAGGCTACCATCAAGACTTCAGCTCTGCAAAGGCTTGTTTTTTATGTAAATTAGTTACACTATTATTAATCCTAAGTGTAAAACTAAAAATATGGATAAGCCTTTGTGGGGTCAGAAATTAATGCAGTTCCAGAAAAAAGCATAACTAAATTGTAAATTCGATTTAAAACTATTTTTACTTACTTTCCTGTGTTAAGCAAGTGCAGTTATCAATGAATCTATCTTCTAAATAAAAATGTACTCAGTACTCAGTTCCTACATCTAATCTGCATATACAAGATAATAGAAAGAAAAACTTCTAAAAATACATTTTTTCATGCACTATCTAATGTTTTTGAATATATGTTATTAATATAATACATTTATACATACTAGTAATAGACGCTGTTGTGTTTGGTGTATTATTCGTATAACAGTAGCCTTAGGATTTACCGTATATGCAGACTGAAAATATATGCTTGTAGGTGCTCCGTTCTTTTGAGAAATTATAAAGTATTCATGTATTCAGCTCTGGATAGAGGAAATTCTCATATGGAAGTCATCACTGTGCATGGATGATTAGGGTGCAAATACATGCCTGCCCTAAATGTTGTGTAGCCTTAGCTTGTCCAGGTAAAAGATCACTTGGCATAAGAAATGCCACTGAACGCCTTTTCTCCTTATGCAAACTTACATGTGAAGCCAGTCTGTCTGGCTTTTGATGCTGAGTTCTTAGAAGTGTAGGTTCATATTTAAAAGAGTACTGATAATATATATGCAAAAAGTGACATCAGACACTATGGATTACACAAATGCAGAATATATTTGTAGTCCATATTTTTCTTTAACCCAAAGCTACTGATGCAGACTAGGAGACCAGCAAAGCAAGGTAGACCAAACTAACATTCCCTCTCTCATGTCTTTGTTAGAATTGAAGGTCTGCAAGAAATTGTGTGCCACATGCAGGATGTGTTAATGTGCATAATCACTCCCATACTTCCCATTTCTGTGGCATTTCTGCCGCAATTTTGTCCACGGTATCTAAAAAGATTGCACTTCATTTACATTTAGAACAAATCATAGAATCATAGAAAGGCTGCAAGGGTTGGAAGGGACCCTAAGGATCACCTAGTTCCAAACCCCCTGCCATGGGCAGAGATACACCCACTAGATGAGGTTTTTCAGGGCCCTATTCAGTCTGATCTTGAACACTTCCAGGGATGAGGCATCCGCGACTTCTCTGGGCAAACTGTTCCAGTGCCTCAATACCTTCACAGCAAAGAATTTCTTCCTGATATCTAATCTAAATCTCCCTCTTTTAGTTTAAAACTATTTGCCCTTCTTCTGTCGCTATCAGTGTGTGTAAGAAGTCACTCTCCATCTTCTTTATAAGACCCTGTTAGGTACTGGAATGCTGCTCTAAGGTCTACCCAGAGTAATCTCTTCTCCAGGATGAACAGCCTCAGCTGTCTCAGCCTGTCTTCGTAAAAGAGGTGCTCCACCCCTCTTATCAAGTTTGTGGCCTCCTCTGGATCCACAAAAACGTTCAAATGCAAGGTTTGTCAATGAGTGCTGGAATGCAGGCAGGCCTGGGAGAGGAGCAGCAGGAATACACAAATGCCAGCCATGGCACACCCAGCAAGAGCATCACCCGGATTAGAAACCGACAGAAACTTTTGCTGGGCAGTTTGACGGCCACAAGAGGTCAGAATTTTTGTTTAAATGCTTAAAAAGACCTGCAAGCTCCAAGTATTTCCATGCAGATTCAGAAACTTAGGCTGTTTCTTGGTAGGTAAAGCATTAGACCAGCACAGAAGCTTATTTTCAAGCTTCTCAATAGTTTTGTTAAAGTCAGTGAATTCAGCCCTTATTAAAGAATAAATGCTATTTGTAATTGAGGGATTTCTTGAAGGACAAATCAATACTCTTGTTGTCCCAGATTTGTGTACTTTTTAGTTAAGAAAAAAAAATTATATCTAAGAGTTTTAGATGAGAGAATTTTAAAAGAAGTGTTATTTTTATTTCACTTTTGCTGTTTTTTTTTGTTTATTTTATTTCATAGAACTCACCATAGTATTTCAAGCACCTTTTTTTGGTCTAGAGGGGAATAGATGCTAAAATAAAATAGTATTCAGTTGCCTAAACATAGACATCCCCAGCAGTTAGTCTCCCTAAGGTATCTGAGATGTCTGCGTGGGGCTGCCAGATATGACACAAGACATTTGGTTGAGCTGTTGATCTGCAGAGTGGCAGCTGGAAGCCTGCAGGGATACCATATGGTGCCTAAAATGGCACTATTCACCCATTTAAGCAGTGAGAGTGTTAGAAAGCAGCAGTACAGCCTCTTCGGGCTGTGTCTACGTTAGCAGGTGGCCTGGAACAAGCAGGGACAATCTGTAGCACAGAGAAGCTGGCACCGAGGACCCAGTGCGTGCCCTCCATGACAGCATTTCAGAGATTTATTTGAGACCAGCTCTAATCTGGTCACATTGACTGGTCTCGGTCTAGCAGCTGTAGTGCAGTAAGTGTGCTCCTACACCAGATCTTTTTGTTTGGATGGAGTCCAGCTGACAGATGTCAGGAAGCATGGCATGAAGCAAAGTGTGGTAAGGACAGGAGGTCAGGACGAAAGCTTCAAAAGTGTGCTCCTTATCGAAGCTGAAAAACTAATGTGAATGTATTATGTGGATATAATGTAGAGGCAACATGGATCTCTGGGAAAGGTTTCCTTGGAGCCAAAACAGACCTTGGGTTGTTTCCTCATTGTCCTGATTGAGGGCTAAGCTGGAACTTGTTACAGCTCCTTTTGGCCCATGTTCCCAAGTTGCTTTCCAGGGATAACCACAGGACAGCAGTAGAAAAGAGTGGATTTTGGTGCATGCTTGGTACCATACTCCTGTAGCACATGGTACAGCAATGGGCCTCACCCAGTGTTGGGAGTAGTGAGTGCTGCTGTCAATCTGGAAGGTGAGGAACCTACTTACAAGCAAATAATAAACTTCAGCAGTGAAATGTAAGGCTGGTTTTCAGCTATTCCCCTCCTAAAGATAAAAGTTTGCAAGACAAAGTCCCCCAAATCAGATGCTAGGAGATGTCTTTCAGAAGACATGAAGTATCTATCCCCATTACAGATACAGTTTTGAAGTCATGATTTTAAACATTATTTGCTGTAGAGATAACAAGCAGTTTTTTATATAAACTGATACTTTATCAAGTAGGAGTTCACTGTGCTGAGTGCCTGGAACTAGAAGATGGCATCTAGAGAGGCCAATTCTTCACTGGGTTTTCTTCACACTGCTCTATTTGAGTCTTTTACCCATAGCTTTACCAGCTTCTAGAAATTTATCTAAAAATGTTCATGTTGCTTTTGCTATCATGCAATTCATGACATTTTCAGATGCAGGAGAGCCAGGACACTTGATGGGATTTTAATGGAAGGGAAAATGTCTTTCTTCAAGTTCAGGATAAATAAAGACCCCAAGGAGTTTTTATTTTCCTTTTTCTGCTTTTACAGTCCCAGTTCTCCTGTTTTCTTAATTTGAATAGTTGAAGAAACTTTTGAATTGTTGCTGCAGGGGGCTGCACTGACTTTGATCTTTTAAATGGAAAGCTATATTCAACAAAATTAAAACAGCTCTTTTGTAAAGACAAAGATCATCACCCTCTGGCTTAACTTAACTAAACAGATGTAGGGTTTATGTAAATATGCAGTTAGTGCAATGTGAAACAAAAGCTAGAATACCTTGCCATTAGTGTAAAAATGCATTCTGTGTTACCAGCTGGCCAGTCATGACCTTTTGTTCAGCCCTGAAGACAGCAAGAGAGGAGCCCCAAAGAAAAGATTCAAGGACTCCCTGAAGCAACATTTCAGCCTTGGCCATATTGATCATCATAGCTGGTCTACTCTGGCCTCAAACTGGGGGGTCTGGAGACACACCATCTATAACGCTGCTGTTTCCTTTGAGAACACACACAGGATCACTCTCGAGGAGAAAAGACAATGCAGAAAGAATCGTGCCTTGCAGAATACACCACCTAAGAAGTCTTTCTGCTGTGCCTTTTGCAATCGGACATGTCTGTCTCATATTGGCCTTATTAGCCACCAGCTTGCCTGTAACAAATGTGGATAGAGCCCTTCCCAAATCTTCGTTCGTGAAGTCTAGCCATGATGATGATGGCAGTGCTGGGTTAACAGTTGGACTCAAGGATCTTAGAGGTCTTTTCCAACCTACATAATTCAATGATTTTGTGATTCTATGACCATTTCCAACTAAGTCTTCTTTGAGTCTGGCATCAGTCAGACTTGCAGCACGTTGGAGTGGTAAGAGCAATGCTATGCTAATGAGTGTCATCTACTGATGGAAGCAGCTTTCGTTGTATTGACATACAGACAATATTGTGCTGCTGCTGTTTCTGAAGCCTGGTCTGCATGTAGCTCCATGTATTCCTGACTGCAGCTCCCAGAATCTTGCCTTTCCCTCCTGCATTCTAAAGTAGTGGCAGTCTAAGCTTCAGACACCCCTGTCCCTCTAAAAAAGAAATCCTCAAGCATCTTAAGACTGTTTTTTTGTTTTCCTCAAAAATAGGATGCAATGCTCCTGCATCAATTTGGCAAAAATATCACTGTCAAAATTTTTTAACTTGGAAATTTCATTCATGCTGCAATAATATTTTGATGGAGCTGATTACCTAAGTGTGTCTTTTCTCAAACAAGCTATATAGATGTTCCTTAGTAATGTAGTTTATGTATCATTTTTGTGTACTATATATGTGTATTGCTCAAACATTATGGGTTTTGCTCTGCTTTTCCAATTTCCACATGAGATGTGTTTAGTAAATGGAATATAGGATATTTTAATGAAGGGAAAGCACTTACAATTAACTTATATTTAACAGTTCCCTGTTTCTGAACTCGCCTTAGGTTTAACTGTGATATTTAAGATCAGAAGCCTTTAACTGGGTCTGACTCTGCTTCCCCATGGCAGCACAGCTCCTCAGCTGCCAGAAGCATTCCCATATGACTGTTGTAACACAGCAAAGAGTTCAGCTCTAGAGTTCATCTACTTTACAATTACAGCTGCCTCTCTTGGAGATTGGTCTCAAAAACTGCTCTCAAAGTACAGTGAAAAGCCTCTTCTTTTTCTGTGTGGGAGTTTCACTGAGCAGACAGCTCAGAAATTATCTGATTGTGGGCTCTTCATAGGAGATTAGGACTTAGTTATTTGCAGCTGCAATTCAAAGGAAACACCTATATGTAGCTTTGCCAGCAATCACCAAAAATAGATTCACTTTCTCAAAGTGTTTGATCTTAGTAAGAAATTGCTTGGGTTTTTACAAAGGTTTTCCTATAAATCCAAATCTGTTGGGACAAAACATGTTGCTCATGTAAGTTTCCAGAGGCATTGGATCTACAGAGTGGATTTTCAGGATAATTTCACAATATTCTGAAGGGACAGGTGTTGCTACCCTCATTTTTCAGGGCAAAACAAAAGAGCATCTGCAGAACTGTCATGAAGAAGGGGAGCAGAATGGTCTGCAGCCACTTGTACACACAAATTCACTAAGCTGACCACAGATCCCTGGGACACTGATCCCCCATGACCCAGAAACCGGATCAAACAAGATTGCAGGAGGCTGAAGAAAGCTCCTCGAGGAGGACAAAGGAAAAAAAAATCTTCCTACACAAACAAAACAACCTGGGAACTGCTCTGAGTTTGCAGCCCACCAGGCAAAGGGGAGATCTGAGTTTCAAGGGAATTATCAAGGGCTGCATTCAGCCCATGCCATTATAAAGAATGAGGCAGGAAAAATTGGGAGTATTCAAATAAAAGGCAGGCTCAGAGGAACACACATTTCCCTCCTGAAAGGCCATGCTGCAAAAAGTATAGTAAATATTCTGTGCAAAGTAGTAATGAAAAAAAAATGAAGAAAATGCAAAGGGTAGAGGCATTTTTATTTCAAAAACTCTCCTCTGTGATAGAATCACATTGATGCAAGATTGAAAGGATGCAAAGATGAAAGGATGCTGGACTGGATGCACACCGTCCTGAGCTGTGCACGTGTACCCGTGTGTGGATATGTGTGCACACACGTGCTAAGGGAAGGCACAGGGAATTACATCTGTCTCTGAATACATAGCTTATTTATATGATGGGTATTTTGTTTCAAATGTCTCCTGTCTGAAACTTTAATGGGCATCCCTAAGGAATGGCAACTGCAGGTCAGTGGATCCCAGAAGTTTACTTGGGCTGCCTGTATAGCTCACCAGTGAGGAGAAATGATCCATACATAACCTGATCCCTGCAAAGGTCACTCTAGTGGGTGCACTGATCCACATATGTTGTTTTGCTTCCCTAGCCCTGGGTACCATTTGGCACACTTCTAAAACCAATGCATATGTTGCTCAGTTTGCACTGTGATCTGTTAGTAGAGCCTGACTTCTCTCAGATATAAAAGACAATGCTGATGATTTCCTAATCTTTTCCTCACATGGTTACAAGAGCAAAAACTCTCTTATTCCCAAAGCAATTTTAGCCTAACTCTTATCAGAGAAAAAAGACAAGGGATTGAACCTCTGGAGGCAGAGTAAGGATCTGACCTGTGGTTATGTCTTCTTAGAATGTATTGTGTCAATCTGCTGTATAAAGGAAAAGTATTTCTGTCTCTGTGCTCTCAAGTGCAGTGCGTGAGCCCTGGTCAGGGTTTTCACTGAAAGGGTACCACCAAGGTGAGGTTGTTCTCCTGGGCAGATGCGAGTGGTGTATCTGATGGGAAGGAGGATTTAATATGGACCTTCTTCTCAGTCTTTCTACTTTGCTACTTTTGGAGACCATTAAGCTGTGCATAATTGCTATAAGGAGCTCCTTGATCAAAGTCTACACTCTACATGTAAAATGCAGATACCTCATTCAGATTTCTGACTTCATCTTTGGCAGACAGCAGAAAAATAATGTGTTGATCAATTTTTAGAAAACATCAGCAGTAGGGAAAGGAGAATTATTCTGGACACATCATCATCATGGCTAGGCTTCGCGAACGAAGATTTGGGAAGGCTCTATCCACATTTGCTACAGGCACGCTGGTGGCTTATGAGGCCAATAAACTCTTAAAACAAAATTGTAGCCCAAGAAACTGCTCGGGAAGCTTCTGAACCTCAACTTCTTTCATATCTCTCCCTGCCTTCACCCAAGACTATAAATGCTGAAGCAGTGAGAAATCCTGCTCATGGAGAAGTCTGTATCAATAAAAACACAGCAGGCTTGAAAGCTTCGCAGGAGGCTTGTTCTCACCATTGTTTCACCTCTCTGAGGATTTGTTTTTGTTTTGTTCTCTTCCTCACAGCTGTACTTACTGAAAGAGACATGAACATATTGTAGATAGTGTTGATTCATATCCCACAGGAAAAATTGCAGAGGTGAGTGATTTTAGTATTTTCCATTGCCAGGTTAAGAATCAGAAAATAGCTGTGGAATTGGAGTTACTGACATTAGAGGGGATGAGGAGATGACCAGTGAGAAGGAGGAGTTGAAAGATTTCTGTAATTAAGCTCTTTGTTCTCATTCCCACTCTGCAGAGAAACAGCTTGTGAGTAAATATCAAACCTTGCTTTACCTCGATTTGCAGTATTGAGGAGAAAATAAGCAGGAACATGCTAACACAGCACAGAAGAAAACAAATCATGTCCTTTGCTTCCAGCCATGCCACTGGTATGGCCAGTTGTGATAGGGAAAGCCTGTAATCCAGTTTCAGTAAATCAAGTACAGCTGGGGCATCAGCAAGTCTGTAGTTTGCTTTTGTCCTCTAGGATTGGAGTTGTGTTAATGTTGCATGCAGAGCCTGTGGAGCTTGGGTAAGTCACAAATCTCTGGTCTGGGGTCTGAGCTCCTTCAGAGGTCACAGCTGCTTGGGCTGGGGATTTTGGGTTAGCCTCACTACAGATTATCACTCTGAGCTCTGGTATTCTTTCTCAATGTGGAGTTAATAGGATCCACATGGTGGGTTTGGAATCTAATATTCAGATATGGAGAGCCCTGGGCACCAAGTCCCAATCTTTAACAGGAACAGTGCACATGCTGAGACTTGGGCCAGCAGGTCCTGCATGTTGTTCACCAGGAAGAAAGCTGGTCTCACTTTGTTTCAGACAGCAGAAGAGGTTCACAGTCTCAAGATATATTAATTTTCAAATGCTTCAATAAGTAGGATCAAATATATGAAGCAACAGAGTTGTATAGAAAATACTTAAAGGAATTTCAAAGAATCTCCTCTCATCATAATCTGTTCTATTGCATATCAGGGCATGGAAGGAATACCATCTCTTTTAGACAAAAAAAACTCTTATTTTTTTTGTCAAATGTTGACCTTTGTAAGGGCTCTCTGCTCATCCCAGACAGAAGCAGGGATCTCAGATTGCAAAGGTTTTCCATCTCTGGCTGTCTGCCTGTATGCCTGACCTATTGATGTCCCTGATGATCTGTGCAGAGACTCGTACAGAAAGGAGTGCTCTCTCTTGACATTAAGATCCTCTATTTTGACCTCTGGGAAAAGGTTTTTTAGAGCAAATTTTGCATGAGGCAGGCTCCTGTACCATGAAATCCTTCCCTTGCAGGACCAAAGGGGCCTAAAGGGAGATACAGAGAGCTCCACAAAGTCTGGGAGGAGTGGGGAGGGAGGGCAGAGCCCCAGCAGCCCATGGGAGGTGATTCTGAGTTTTGGCAGGAGCCCTCAGAGATCAACAGACCCTGGGGCTGTATCTGCAGGGTGGCCAACATCTGACAAAACAATCTGCTGGGAGCCTTGTGGAGGGAACCTCTCAGATTTTCCTGATGCCTGCCCAGATTCCCCCACACAAGGAGCAGGTCTGGCATGAGCTATGTGAGCAGTTGGATTTCCAAATGAACCGTGCCATAAATTCCAGCGAAGGGGGCAACACTGTAGATCAGATGGTGAGCTCCAACACACCCGTCTCACTCCACTTGTGTGCCTAAACCAGTAGGGATGCCAGTTCCTCCCTGTTAAGTTTCTTTAACTCCTTCTATTAATCCAATGTATCCAGCACATTTGTGCATAAAGGGAAATCTGCAGCAGATTAGATTAATGCTGTTTCCTCTGAAGTGTTTGTCTGCAGTTCTGGAAGCCATCGTTTAGAGTCGGTGTGTGGAGAATACAGAGCCACGAGAGGGAGTGAGAGTACTAAATAATGCAGTTTACGATTTAAGCTTTAGAGTGATAGAAACACATAAAACATAAAGAGCTGGAAGAACAGGAGGAGTGGCTCAGAAGGTATGTGGTTGTATTTAAATGTGGAAGTCCCAAATATATTTCAAAGCCCATTTTGATACATGTGGTACGTGGTGGGGTTTTTTGTTTTGTTTTGGATGGGTTTGTTTGTTTGTTTTTTTGTTTTGTTTTAAATTCTTGATTTCTTTTTATAGAGAACACTGGCTAAGCTACATAAGCTGCCAAATGGCATAAAGATGTCACTATTACAAGTACATTTGTACCATTGCTCTAAGAGAAAGGAAAAAGTGAAATATAAAATAAAGTGATTAATATGATCCCCGGTTGCACAGAATTTAAAGACACTATCTTTACAACAGCACTACTGAACCAAAGTTTGCCTCTTCTGCCACTGCTCTGTACGGCTGTGTGCAAATCACCCAAACCCAGATCCTCAGAGATAATTAGGTAACTAACACAGAAAACAGCAGAACTCAAGTACCTAAATAATACTGTAGTCCTATTTCCCCTATGCCCCATTTGCTCTATGTGTCTGAAATGAATGTGCTATAACTTCTTCCCCTCACAGAGAAATGAAATATGCTCATTGCACTGAAGAGTGTAAGAAGATTATATTTTTCAGGGACCTGGGGCTCAGGAGCTTTGACTGTTACAACTAGCATAAAATAACTGGGCTTTTTTAACAGTGTTATTTTTCACTCAAGCGCTTCCTGGGCTTGTTTTTCATGCAGCCAATGCAGAAGGCATGTTGCTGGGGCTGCAAGCCAGGCATTCTGATTAAAAAGTCAGATCTCCAGAACTCTGCAGCTTAGCACACACAGCATTGATCTGCCTTCCTATTACAGACCTGTCTTTTGTGTCTGCAGAGTTTTATCAGTTTCCTTTATTGTACTGAGTTCATTCAGGCTACAATAATTAAGGGTGTGTGAGATTTTTCCATCACATGATCTTATTTTTCAACAAGTTATAAAATTTCACTCTTGGCTGAAACCTGACATATGTAGTTGAGAACCTGCTGCTTTTAAAACATTTTTTAATGCCTTGAAGCATTCTTTGAACCAAATAGGGTCATTAAGAAAAAGGGGACTGCACTCCATAGAACATTGGTTCTAAAGTTAGAATTCCTTCTTTCAGGCCACACATAATGGTAGGAGTTGTATGAGTTACTGGTGTTAAATATCACAGGATCATTTAGGTTGGAAAAGACCTCTAAGATCACTTGGTTCACCCATTAATCTGAGACAGACAAGTCCACCACTAAACCATGTCCCCAAGTGTCACATCTATATGCCTTTTAGGTACCTCCAGGGATGGTGACTACACCACTTCCCTGTACAGCCTGTTCCAATGCTGGACAAACCCGTTCCATGAAGAAATTTTTTCCTAATGTCCAGTCTGAACCTTTCCTGGCACAACTTGAAGCCATTCCTTCTTGTCTTATTACTTTTTACCTAGGAGAAGAGGCCAACACCTCCTTTCAGGTAGTCGTAGAGAGCAACAAGGCCCACTCCTCACAGCCTCCTTTTTCTCCAGGCTAAACAACCCCAGCTCCCTCAGCCACTCCTCATAAGACTTACTCTGTAGACCCTTTACTGGCTCCGTTGCCCTTATCTGGACTTGATCCAGCACCTCAATGTCTTCCCTGTAGTGAGGGGCCCAGAATTACTCACAGCACTTGAGGTGTGGCCTCACCAGTGCCGAGTACAGGGGGACAATCACTGCCCTAGTCCTGCTGGCCACACTATTCCTGGTACAGGCCAGAATGTCATTGGCCTTCTTGAACACCTGGGCACACTGATGGCTTGTGTTCAGCTAGCTATTGACCAGCACACCCAGGTCCTTTTCCAACAGGCAGCTTTCCAGCCAATGTGTCCTAGGTTGGTAGCACTACATGGGGTTGTTCTGACACAAGTGCAGGACCCAGCAGTCGGCCTTGTTGAATCTCACACCATTGGCCTCAGCTCACCAGCTCTGTACAGCCTTCCTACTCTCCAGCAGATCAACACTCCCAGCCAGCTCAGTGTCATTTGCAAACTGACTGAGGGTGCACTTGATCCCCTTGTCCAAGTCATTGGACAGGACTGTCCTCAAAACTAAACCCTGGGGTACGTCACTAGTGACTGGCCACCAGCTGGATGTGATTCCATTCACCATCACTGTCTGGGCCTGGCCATCGAGCCATTTTTTTCATTGCAGAGATAACATGTTAACTCCATAGTTAAGGTTGTATTGAATTTTGATTTTAAATCAGAGGAAAGATTTACTGTTGAAAAATTGTGGGGCCTCAAAAATTACGTGTACTGTGTAAGTCCATGCCTCTTCTAAACCATGAGTAGTGGTATTTATGGTGCATGCTGTCTGAAATGTGTCCTTTTAAGACACCATTTTTAGTTTCTCATAACTGCTAATTTGTCTGATTTGAAATATCCCCTGCAGTGTGCTTGCCCCAGGGTTAATGGTTTTAGAGAGGCATTAGCAAAACATCCAGGAAATACGCTGCAAAACAGTGCACTGACTTCCCAGCACGGCATGCAGGAACAGACAAGCTGCTTCATCCATTCCAGACAGTTTCAGCCACCATTTGGTTGAAGGACTGTAACATCTCCATAGTTTGCATTGCAGTTGAAACCTGAGTTATGGACCACTCATGACTGGGTGTAAGAAACATGCTGGCAGTGTTCACAAAAAAATCCCCACAACCTATCTGGCCAAGTCATAAGCCTTTGCAGTGCAGTGATGAGCAGGGTTGTTAAAGAAACCTGATGCTCCTGTTGGTGAGGATGGTCTGGCAGGGCTGAGCAGAGCTCTGCCTGCAGCCTTATCATCCATATCCAGCATCAGGCACTGGGCACAATGGCACAAGGCTGCCTCCTCCAGCTCTCCCAGCTCGCTAGTGGGGCTGCTGGGCAGTTAGAAGAAAAGCTCTGTGGTATCAGTCTAAGGATGAAAAAATACTGGAATGAGCCAAAAGCAAGGAGCTATCTACCTGAATGTGCACAACAGAGGATCACTTTCTCTATGAAGCCAAAGGGCAGATCTCATCGTTTGAGGCTCATCTGCTGGTGAATGAGACGGGACTCATCAGGTTCAGTCTGACAAAATGTTTTCTTCTGTATCCTCACCTTACGCGCTACAGGAGATAGATGAGATTCAGGAAATGGATGAAGATGAGCTTTATCAATGCCTTGTTAAAAGGGACCTTGTCACACCATAAGAAAGGAAAGCAGTGAAGGGCTTGCAGCCACAGGAAGACTGTATGTGCCATTAAAGCAGAGACTGATACACAGTCCTGCCCTCTGACTGTGAAACCCTATGTCATTCTTGGGTGGGATATAACAATTTCCTCACCAACCCCTTCAAAGAAACAGTCTAACAGCAGATCCAATGTGGGACTTATTTTTTCAAGTATATGTCAAATTCAAAGAGATCTGCCTGGATAAGGCACAGTCCCCAGAGCTGTCCCCTGAGAAACCGCCTCACATGACTTGTCCCCTGCCAGTCCCCTCCATCTTTCCCTTTGTACAGGCAGACAGTCCCAAGGCTGGGACAGGCCCTGTAGAGCCCCAGTGCTCTTGCTGGGTCAGGTGTCCCTGAGCAAGTGGCATAGGTCACTTTTTTTTCACAGGTGGTGACTATGTGTGTGTGCTCTTTGCTGTAGTGCCTACCAGGGGACATCTGGGTGACAACCCAAGACATTGGGAACTCAAAGTAAATAAAGCCCTCTGCCATAAATAAAGCACTGTTTAACAACATGGTTTGGAAAATCTGGGGCTTAGCATTTAAAATTTAACAAAAGAGGAGGAGGTTTTGATGTGAATATTTGTGCCTTTGTCCTTGTCTGTAGGAGGAGAAGGGGAAGATCTATTCATGTCATAAGGATGCTATCAGGAAAAATCCATTTGGGAAGCATTCATATACTGTCATGATGAAGCAATAGACAAATTTGTTTCCCATGGTTGAAGCTTTCTTCAGGGATATTCCACTGAAGTTTTATTTTGAAAAGAAGACAATAAAAGTAAAACTGTCTCAATATTTTTCAGCATAAAACATACACAGTTTTTACTACAAACTGAAAAAATAGCAACTTTGTTTTATCCAGGTATTTTTTCCCTCAGAATTAATAAAAAATACTTTTTCCTTCAATTTGGGTGGAAATAATTTAAAATATCAGAAGCTTTGTTTAGTTGGAGAAAAAAAAAACACACCAAAGCAAGCAACCAAATAATTCTCTAAGAGATCTATTATTTTAAGAAAGATCCAGGAGCTCTTTTTGTCAATGACTGCCTTCAGATGACTACAGTGAGGCTAGAATTTTGTTCTTTGATCTTGTAAATGCACCCCTGTCATTAAAGTGTGTGAGTCCTTAGTAACAGCATTTCTGCTTTCAGATTTGCATAAATCCAGGAAAAAGCATAGCATTACAGCTCAGTGTCAGAGATTAACAAGGTACCATGTTTAAGCAAAATGTCATTATTGCTGACCGAAGTGGATAAAGGAATACACGCAATAAATCAAAGCAGTATATAAAATAGTGATAAAAATAAAAATAAATCATAATTCTGACAATTTCTGAGGAATGAGGATCTATGATTCTGTTTGAGATGAAAATAAGGATTAAGTCAAGTAAATTAAAATGGTATGGTTGACAAGAGCATCAGACCCAGGTTTTTCCAGACAGGCAAGGAGCAGCTTGTAGCGGGTTTCATTTCAGTCAGTACTTCAAAATGGTTCAAAAAATTTCAGTAAATTCTTATATGAAAAATAAATGTGAATCTAAGAAGCAAGAATGAAAACAGTTTAGAATGGACAGTAGTTTGGACAGGGTGATTTTCTTCAGCTATCTTGCTCTGACAAATATTGTTGTTTTATTGAAGAGAATACAGATGATTTGAAATCAGTTTGTTTCCTGTTGAAGGCAGATCAGAAAAAATTCCTTGTAAAAATATTTCATATGTTTTCTGAAGGCTGTACTGTTGCCAGAATTGGCAAGGGTGCATTATCTAGAGTGCAATAAAATGTCATGCTAGAAAAATACTAAAGCCTTTTTGATCAAAAACTTCATAAAGGATTAAGTAAAATTATAACTGTTGGTTACCGTGAGTTTCTCAGAGGGGTACTCTTGTGTCTGTGTGTGCCTGTGCCTGTGTGAGCAGGGGTATGTGGGTGTGCTGGAGTGCAGTAGAAAATGAACCCTGTCAAACAGCAAGGCACAATGTCTGTGAGGGTTCATCTGAGCATGCAGCTGTACACAAGCTCTGAAGGAACTGAACTCTTTCATGCTGCTCAGCTTCCCAGACTGGCATGTGCAGCAAGTCTGGTGAACACGATGAGCACAACCCTTAAACAAGATGTGAATTTTGTAATGAACTTGTGATTTAAAAGCTCCCAAGTGGCTGTTTCCGATGGCACAGTGCTACACACGCAGTATGTCTTTGCCCCTCTTGCTGCCGGAGTTGACAGAGGAAAGGGAAGAAGTGTCACTACAAAGTCAGTGAAGCTCCAGCGGCTTGTGAGAGACAGAATCTGAGGCAGGATATCTGAAAATTGCTCAAGGCGGGGTCAGAGCAGGTAGCTGTCCTGTGACAGGATACTCCACCTTGCATACTGTCCAGCTCCAGCCTCTACACAGGAGTATACAAGATGGTTACCACTTCAAGGCTTGCACTGCTCCCACTCAGATAAAATTGCTACCTGGCTCAGAAGTATCAGGAAAGGAAAATATTTCCATTTATAGCTTTCTGTTGCTTTTCTGTCACAGTTTTTCCTTCAATACCCTCTTAACCTAAGCTCCCTTCATTTAAGTGGCCTTTTGCCCACTTAAACACCCCTGTCCCCTTTTCCACTTCTTCACCCCAGCCCTAACACAGACTGTGCCACCACTCTGCAACCAACTGTAATGCTGAGTTTTGCCTCGAAAAACTATGATAAGTTATGAATACCCTTCTACAATGTTCAGAATTCCCACGTAACATGTGCTTGGCCATTTTATTAACCAGCAATGCCATGTAACTTCCAACAGTAACAATTGGTTAATTGGTTAATTCTGACAATTCAGGCATAATATAAGGATGGAGAACAATTCTTTCAAGGCTGAACTGTGGCTTTTCTGTGAAACCAATGCAAAGGTCTGAATAATGTTCCACTGCTCCAGCAGCAGGCTGCAAGACAAGCTGAGTCACCAAGTGTCCTGCTCCAGCAGCTACTCACAGTAATTTTTTATGGGGTATCTGAATCCTATTGTTCCCTTCTGCGGCTCTGGAAATTGTACCACAATTTGGCCCCAAGGAAGTTTAAATATTTTGAGAAACAAATTGCTGGAGTGGCCTGTCCTTTTGTTAGAAATTCACTGTAACAAACATGAGATGTATCAGTAGAAAGCTAATCACGCAGAGGCTGGTACTCTCTCGTATGTGTCTATTCTGGAAGCAGTGAGATAGAAAATGTGCACCTTGTCATCCTTCTGCTCTTGCACTTATTTGTATAACCTTTTACTTTTCTCAGCTAAATAAAATCTTTCCTAGACTTACTTCATCCAGTGCCTCATCAACATGCTTCCTCAATACATTCTCATCTATCAAATGTTCAATATAGAATATTTTAAATTTTTTTTAAAAAGTCTTTTCCCAGCTGTACATTTGCCACTGCTACATCACAAAAAGGTCCCTGATGGCCAAAATGAGTGAATCAGAGAAATTCCACCTACTACTACGGGACAAATACTCTTTCTTAAGCAGTAGTATCTCCCCTTCTACAATCAACCAGTTCTTATTGTGCCACCAAAGGAATTTTAAATCATTTTGATTTGCTGAGGTGAGAGTATAATGGACATAAAAACTGCTCGGCATTCATGTTCAGGTTCATCATCTATTACAGGTCTGTTTATTTGCAATTAATGAATTTAGAATTATGAACTCCTTGTACTAAATGCTTGCAATGAAACTTTTGCTTCATTTTTTCTTGTCTTATGAATGTAAGCACAAGATGACACAATGCTTCAGTTCAATGCATAAATTAGCAACAGTTGAATAGTCCTTATTGGGGCAATACACCACGAAGATTTTTATTTGAACTAGTAAAATTGTTTGTGCCTTGGTAAGCAGGAGATTCAACAGCATTTCTCCAGGACAAACTCTGCACAAGAAAATCTGTGAGTTCCGAGCTGAGCCAGCCCATCTTGCAGAGAATGGGCACAGCAGTTGGAGGAACTGAGGCAGAGACTGCATCTGGGTATTACAGCGGTTGAAAGATCTGTCTATAGTTTGTACTATTTCAAACAAACTGTCACAGCTTAGGAACCTTTGCAAAGGCCCTGAGTTAAGGGTTGAAAATATTAAATACTAGTTTCTGGAGTGGTAAATGGTGTCTGCTAACAGCTGGATGATGGGGTCTCTACAGCTTCTTGAGTCATCTGCTCTCCTCCCGGAAACAGAATTATTTTGTATTGGTCCATTAAACATTCTCAGGACTGTGCAAAGAATTTAACAGCAGCTTAGACCTGTAGCCTATTCTGGTGTAGCAGTCTTTGCTCTCCCAAGACGCACATGAAAAATATCTGAATTCAGCACTTGGGGGCACAAAGTGTGTCAGTCAAACTAAGAATGCGCTTTGGATTATCCCAAGTAATCTAAATTACCTAATTTAAAATCCAGATTTATAAATCTCACATCACTGTCAGGTCTTTCAATTAATGGAAGGACCCTTGAATTTAATAGGAAGTGGAGGGAGACTAGAATTAAAACCTACAAAATTTTTAGATACATAATTAAGTTGAAACATCTATGCGGTCTCTGCCATCAGAGATATCTGAGCACTTCCTACTCATTGCAGCATTGAAAGCCAAACCCATTCCACAGACCAGAAGCAAATGTCTTATGTAGATCCGATTATCTCATTTAAGAATTATTTTAAGAAATTAACAATATTTGAAGTCGTAAGTGTTAACTATCTTAATAAATGAAATAATTTCTGCTTTCTGCTCTAGTGAGACTGCTGCCCATATTGCATTGTTCGATTACAGTAAACCATCACAGCATCATAAATAAAACAATAAATCTTCAGCATATGGAAAACACTTTTCAGTTTGACAGGACTGAAACAAATTCTGTGCTGCAGGTAGTTGCCCCCCAGAGACAAAGACCATTCTCAGGCTGCTCTGGCTGATGCATTCAGAAAGACGGCATCAACATTTCTGAGCATCCATGGGCTGATAGACTCCCTCACTTGCCAGCTGTCTCCTTGGAAATCTCATGACAGCACGTGAAGTTCATGTGCTGGTTGTAGCCTAGACATTGCCTGAGCATCTGAATGATTTCCAAAACAGTTTACCTAGACCTTGGATTTCTGCCCACAGAGGCCAATCCGATGCCGACACCTACCTTTGTGCACGGTCTTCGTGCATTTTTTTGGTGTCTTCTCTGGTGAAAGATTGGCTTTTGTATTACAAAGGCTTTTGAGAAGCTGCATCAGCAGAACCCAGCAGTGGAAAATTTGTGAAATTTGTGTGAAATTTGGTACCTGCTATTGAATTGGAGGCACAAACATATGATGAAGGGACTGTCTGATACATGGGGACATGTTGTGTGCACTATAGTGATAAATTTTTCCCTGTTATGCCTAGGAGACAGAAGTGATGCACATTTAATATAGTAGTATACTGTTGCTTCTGTTTTCAATGTAGTAGAAATCTGTGAAGCTAACAACTCTTTATTTCATTATGCCAGTGCTGGTCAATATTAAAATGACAAAAAGAAATAATGCCTTTGCTCTCTGTTATCGTGATTTTTTTGGGCAGAGTCTTATTTCATATTATGACAGTGTCTCTTTGTGCCAGCTTAAAACTTTCTTATTTAGAATGAGTTTCTAGGCATTATGTGTAGTGAATATACATTATCTGATTAGAAACTGGTACTGCATGGAGTCTGCAGGCAAAAGATATGACCATTTTGTAAGTATCTGTAAATTTGAGGTTTGCCTATGCTGAAAAAGTAAAATTCCCCTTCCATCTTACATCAAGAAGATATGAACACTGAAGCATATGAGGTGGGTAAGACTACATTTGGCTGCCTCTAATTTCACACCCTGAATCACAACATAGCATCGGATTAGTCTTTAATGTGAGACTCAGCATATATTGTGTCATGATTATCTTCACCTCTGTGCCATTATAGAGCAGTAATAATATTCTTTTTTATATGATAATTCAGCACAGAGCATAGATGAATTTCTGTATAAGTAATTATATGTTTAGAAGCTGCCTCCCACTTACATGATTAGACTATAACCAGTATTGCTATTTATACTTAATCAATACCCCAGATACTGTCTGATTGTGGAACAAATACCAGCAAAGCTTAGACAATGTCTAACAAAAATAATGTCACTGCCTCCCTGCTCAGGGCTGACTCATCAACTAAGATGTATTATTAATTCTGTACCATAACTCACTTTTGAGCTTCACACTACTAATCAAAAAAGCTTTGGTTCTTCATATTCTTTCTAAATGAAATAATAATGCTTTTTCTTCCATTTTCACTCTCCCACATTCCAGAGTAGTATCAACCAGGCAGAAATATTTAGCATATTTCTGGCACTAGGCTGTAATTTTAATTTTTGTGCTGCATGCACATCTCTAGACAGGTGTTTCAAAATGTAACTAAAAAGCAGTGTAGTGTGGGACCTGGTACACAAACTGCCACAGAAGAGTCCAGCACAATGAGAAGTACAACATCTATCTGTTTAATAGGGTAGCAGGCTTGTGCATTGAGCAGAAACTGCTCATTTAAAACCTTTACTACAGCTCCCCAGTGAAAATATAATACACATTCCGAGAAGGCAGGAGGTGGAATAGCAGAGCTCCAGCATAATGTGGAGGGTAGCACACAGCAGCTCAGTAAAACCCTCTCTGTGATGTATATAGGAAAGGTAAGACGGGCTCTTCAGTAAGACAGGAGCCAGCACAGAGGGCAGTGTCTTCTCTAACAGGCCTGATGTGAGCAGCCAAAAGGTCAGGTATGTGTCCAAAACGTGTGTGCTCTGAGCAGGTTTCTAGGCAAGTTATCCATTTCCAACATTATGTGCCTGTGGTTAAAGGGATTAGCCAGTCATAATCCAGTTCTGTAGGAGATTAACTTTCAAAAATAAAAGAAAGCTTCTGCAGTGGGCACATTTTTGGCTCTGTTGACTTGGGTGGAGCATTAGGCTGAGTGAGGGAGGGAGAAGGATGAATAACCTCCACTCTCTGTTTATCTCCCCACTAGAGGCCTCTACACAACTGTCAAAAAAACTTTTATTGTCAACATATTTTTAGGCCACTTAGATGACAAAGTGCAGAAACCAGTTAGGCAGCCTTCTGTAGAAGGTAAAGTCCTGTGCAAACAGAGCTCCAGACACAAAACTGCCCCTTAGGTAATGAGGATTTACACCATTGTCTAGTAGCAGTCCTAGAACTAGTAATATGTTTGTATTTAAAGCTTGATCATGTCTTCACATCAGATGGGTTTATGCGATGTGATCCCACTGCCTTCAATTATGCTGTTTTCATAGAATCATAGAATCAGCTGAGTTGGAAGGGACCTCCAAGATCATCAGGTCCAATCCTTGATCCACTACCACTGTGGTTGATATTGGTGCAAACGAGGTGAAAAACAAGGAGAAAAGCAAGAAGGTATCATGCTAAAACAAATAACATAAACACCACATTCAGTTTCTCTGTATGTTGTTCTATCTTTTAGCTACTGTTGTCTTGAAAGCTACATCTGAGCTATGCTACATGAGCTCTTTGGCTTCCCATTAAAACAATATTTCGAATAGCTCTTACTTTCACAAGCTGCTTTTCAGTGCTTCAGCCTTTTCAAATGAAACCAGTGCTGATGCTAATGACATCAGCATTGATGTCTATCCCACAGACCATAGCAGGTCTCTAATTCTATCAAGAGAAAGACTTGAGGAGTTGGCTAATGTCACCAGAAAACCTCAATGGAATTACTGCCACAATTGTGAGGGTCTGGAGTGTTTCACTTGCTGCACTACAGGAAAGTACTATCACTTTATTGCCTCTGCTGTTCTCCAAAGTACAGTCTTGTTGAACTACCCTGAGCAGTGTGGATAGATTAGGAGAGGATATGTCTGTTACCCCTCAGAGTCATGGAGGTATCTCCTCAGGTTTTGTAAGACCAAGCAAATTAGGGGACCTCCACCCCACCAGCCTGCAGCCTGGGCAAGAGGTTGTTTGGTTGTGAAGGACTGGGTTCCAACAACTGCAGAGAGTTGTGTTTACAGGATCTTTGCTTTAGGAACAGGAGGTTAAATTAATCACACTACCTTGGATATTGGGTTTAGTGCCCATATTTATATTATGCATATACTGAGAATATTTTTTCAGGATTTCTTGCAGCTGAGGTTGCTCTTTGTTTCAGCCTCTTGCTTACTGTGAATGAACTTACTTTTTCTCTCCCCATCTCATAAAATGAACTTTCTCTGCACTTCTGTTTAGATAGCTAAAGACTCTACTGCCCTTCTTCTACTTCTTTCTCCTTAGAGGCTAAAAAACTTATTTCATATGTATCGAGTACATATGTGTGTGTACATATGCTTTTCCATGTGACAGCTGCAGCTACACACACCTATGTAAGCCCTGCCAAAAACATAAGGAAAGAAAATACAGAAACCCAGTAACAAAAAAAAGGCTCCAACAAAACAGTAAGTTAGAAAAAAAAAAAAGAAAAAAAGAATACAAAGACATATGAGCTGCATCTGGGTCTGTAGATGTGACCCCACTCTCCCCACAGGAACACACAGCTTTCTCTTCCCACTGTAGGTAGAGGTCTGTGATCATATTCTGCTTATGATTTCTGAAGGTCACCTTCATATAAAACCTGCCTTCTTCCTCCAGATTCTCAACACACATTATCTAAACTTTCTTAGCAGTGCTACCTTTCAAGAAGCATTAAAATAACTCCTCTTCCCGCCTCCTACCCCTCAACACCTAGTTCCAGTTAGTCTGGCAACATGCTTTCATGTTCGTTTTCCTCTTCTTTCATTGTAGGCTCTTTCCGAAATTAGTCTTCAAGCTGAGTTATGCTCCCAGGCTCCTTAAAATATCACAGATTTTCAGCACAAACTGAAGCCTAATAACACTAATGAACAGAGAGCTTTTATCTTGCTTTTTTTGCCAAGTTCAAGTATTATGGCTCAAACCTTCGTAATTACCCCATCATTTTATCTGTGAGTGCTTAGCGTGATGATTTCATGAGCTTTGCTGGGGAAGAGGTAATCTAGCCAAGGAACATTTTCAGGCTATCTGGCAGCCTTTCTTTTCAAAAGATGTATTGTTCCTATTGGAGTTTACTATTTCATCCAATTCATCTTGACATTTTGCTGCTCGCATGGTGAGCTCTTAAGGAAAAAGATGGTTTAGTCTTTGTCCTCTTTATCTCTACCCTCATCTTTGTCGTTAGCCTTGAAAGCAGAGCACTGGCTATCTATATGCCAAAAGAAAAGACAACTGACTTCCTTCTAAGTTTATCTGGCCTGCTTCAAGCTAATTTAAAGAAGTAGTCCTGGCAGGCCATATACATGAGGATGTAAATGGTCATAACCTGTCTAGGGAGACTTTTAAATTCACCTAGCAGATTTAAGAGCACATATCTAATTGTGCCTAAATCATTTATGTTCTTTTATAAAATTCCTTATCTCCAGTGTTCTCCTGCAGTAAAATAATGAGTCTGCATGGACAAAAGGAGAAAGAGGGGTCTTGGACTCTGAGACTGTTGAGTTTCTTTTAAAGGTTATGTTCAAGAGAAAGGAAAATTAAGCCTTTAAAGAAAAATAGTATCTCACAAAGAAAAAAAATATCTTTACTCATAAGGATGACCTCTCCTAGGATGTCCTTTAGGTTTTATTTTTCCCTGGCAGCATCTTTTTTCTTGCAAACAAAGCGTAAATCTTAAGTTTAATATATCTTTTTTGAAGTTATCATGTGCACTTCTTTAACAAAATATATGGAAAGCATTATATTCCCACGAGGAGCTGCATCATTTCCCGTCTGGAAAACTCTTGCAGCTAGCCTTGAGAAGATAGAACTGTTTTCCCATGATATTTTCTCTCAAACCATCTTATGCCAAACTAAAATGGAAATTTTGAATTTTATGACACACTGGATCTTTTATTTTTAATCATTTCCCTCAGTCTGGAAACATCAGAACTTTTATTGCATTTTATTTTTTAGAATGTCAGGAAGTTTCAGTTCAGTAATATTAAAGGATTTCATTTATACCATGGCAAATCACAGTATAAAATATTAAATACTGTAGATATATTATATAGAGAATAACATTAATATTTAATCCTTAGGTCAGAGGAAAATGCATGAAAACAATAAAGCCAAATCAATTTATTTTAATACTAGTGAAGATCTTTATGTTATTTAAATGAAACAAAACTGTATTATTAATTTTGACATTCTTTTATTGAGAGTGAAAGTTTCAGCTTTGCTAAAATGCCATCTTTAATCTCGAATATTATCTGCAGTCATGTCTCTCTATCTCAAAAAGGAAATTATAGAGCTGGTAGCAATACAAAGAAGGTCCAAGAAGCTCAAAGATGTGGAATGGCTGCTGCGATCAAATACGAGTTTGGCAGCTGGAAAGGGGAATGAGGGGAAATCTGGCATCATGGTGGCCTGGAAAAAGTGTATCAGGATTGATTATTCATTTCCTCTTCCAGCGTAAGAATGAGAGCGGAGTCAAAATAGGCAAGAGAATATGTTTCCCTGCAGAAGTGCACATAACCTTGCACGTGGAAGAATCAAAGAGTTACTGAGCAACTGGACGAACTACACAGTGAAACTCTATGTCAGGCTGCTGGGCACAGAGGCACTGCCTCTGTTCTGGAAGCTCCTGGGCTGTGAATGCCAGAGGCTTAGGGAGGTTAGCCAAGTGTCTCCTCACCTGGCCCTCCTTGGGCTGGCTGGCTGATGTTCTTAAAGGGCTTTCCAGAGTCAATCCTAAAAACATCGGTTGAAATGGCCTTAGCCGTAGCTTTCTAAGTGCTGCAGTTGCTTGACGCACCTTGTCCCCAAAAGGCAGGCTCCTCATGGAACTCAATCTCCTTACTGGGTTCTGAGGCTACAGGGAGCAATTGTTTTACAAGTAATACTGCTTAAAGGTGTGATGCAGAGGGCAAGCTGGTTATGCCAGCTCATTTTCAGGCTGTCATCTCTCAAGCAATGCAGCGAGCTTGAGATGCAGACTTCGGACAGCCTGCAAGGAAGAGCAGAATGTGGTTAGCCAAGTAACCACTAGATGACACTGTTGTTCCACACAGCTACAACCGAAAGGCTTCATCTGGCAGTGAAAATGTGTCTTGTAAAAGAGAAGTGCAGATGTGGTGGTGTTTCAGTGTTTAGTGTATTCTCTGTCTTAGTGCAAGGGGTAAAATCATTGCCTTTGCCTTTGTGTATGTCCTCACAATTAAATGCTGGCTTTCATTCCTTGGTGTTTAGGTTAAACAGCCTGATTCAATCTGCATTTAGCCACTACTGCCTGAGTTCTCCAGATTCATAGCAATGAAGAAAATAGTAACTTCATATGTCACACAGGGCGGCTTTACTTACAACATCACTAAGAAGATTAAAAATAAATTGAAGCATATGTCGCTTCAAAGGGGGCAAGAAAAGGACATCTGCATTATTTGATGCATTAATGAGAAAGTTCTGCCAAGTCTTGATTTGAACTGTATGGGAAATGATGTGATTGGTAAACTTGCAAGTTAAATGTATTTCAAATAAAATTGTTTCTGAAATTTGTACTTAAGCTAAGTTAAGGGTAGCTTGTATTTAAACTTTGCCTTCTGATATCTTGTTCATAAATTGAGCTTTACTCTTTTAACTTGAGGAGTTTACAATAAAAAAAAAAATCAAAGCAATTTAGCTACAAATATCTAAGGCTGCATTTCGGTAGAATAAGCAAGAACAGCTCTTGTGCCTGAGGCAAATCTTATCATCCATGACCATCTGTACAGCTACAAACTAACTACCTCCAGCACTGTATGATTCTGTAGACATTGGACTATGGACTAGCAAGCTAATATCCATGCAACCTGATTCCCACACCCAGCTCCAGATATCCCTAATATCCTCAATTCTGTTTAAACTGAAAAGAAGCATCTTTGCTTTCCTTATGTATCAAATATCCCCAAAGATATGGAGGTCTAGATAATTTTTACCTTTCCTTTCTATACTGAGAATGAGGATAAATAAAGGTCAGTAATGTACAGCTGGATGCTAGAGATGCATGGGCAGAAACCCTCATGAAAAATTCACGAGGAACAATATGAGTTTCTCCACGCCATCTTGGTGCTTCTGGCTTGTACAGCTCAGCTGAGCAAGGCTTCTTTCCTTCTGAAGGAAATACGACTTCCAGGAGGCTAATGTTCTGTTTAATGCATTAGCTTCTCCCCTTGGGACTCAGTTACAAATGCAGCTCAGGCCAAACTGATGAAATATCAGTTAATATGTGAATCTGACAGCTTGGAAAGGACACAGCTGCAGTGAGATAGGACAGTTTTTGGGTGATAGAGAAAAATATAAATACATGAAGACCAGTATTTGCATATGTGGATCATTTTGAGGGAGACACCAACAACTTCTTAATGAAAATAAGAATAATCAGTCTGTTTTTCCAGACATAATTTCTCTGGTGTTCATCCTACAGGCAAATTTGGCATGATACAAAAAACTTAGGCCTAAACCATAGCCCATTTGTTTTATTGTTAGTATGACGTTTGTGCTGTATAAAGATTTCAGATATGTCAACTTTTTCAGCATAAGTGTATCAGGATTTTGTGAAAAATTGAAGTGTGGACACTTGCCAGACCCTGAATAAAATGCCTTTCATTTGGTTTACGCTGAAGCTATAGGGATTCTTCCAGCAGAATGGAAGAAGGCCCAGTTTCAAATAATTTCCCACATAGCTATGTTCACAAACATATTTTAAACTTATGTCAAGAATCCAACAGAAATTTGTCTTTATGTATGGAATAGCCAATGCAGGTGGCTAAATAACATATGCAATCAGATGTAAAAATGCTTCCAAACATTGCTCTTAAAAATGGATTTGGGTAAAAGCAGCGTGCCTGTAATTGACTGATGTTGTGGATCTCTGTGAGGTTCTAGGTTGAGTTGCCCCATCAGTCCATGCAATGGTGGCAGGAGCACAGACCAGTCCTGTGGGTTACACTGGTCCCTTTCTGCTGTGGTTTATTAGCATGGTCCTGTACTATGGTCTCCACGTGATTCCCTCGGTGTTGTAGTGTGACTTTGAATTAGGAGTCCACTAGATGTTCTCGTGCTCTGGGTTCTTGGGGAGGCAGTGACCGTGGGAACATCCTACCCATGGATGCTGATGCTGAAAGGAGCCTTGCTAAGAGTCCACTGTGTCAGGGACTGCCACGGGAGGCTAAGTATGGATGCGTATTCCTCACTGACAACCTGGAGTGCTTGTATATGTCTCTATCAAGTTATGTGTTGGTCCAGAAAACAGCTGAGAACTCTATATTTTGAGGTTACACCCTGCAGATGGAAACATTTAACTCTTTTTAGCCTGAATACTACAGAGACTAAAAAAAGTCAGGAAGAGAAAATCCCTCAGACCTGGAAGCTGCCTGTGTGTCTTTGGAGAGATGGGAAAATCAGAAACGAGATTTCTCCTATCAGTGTTTCACAGATATTATATAACTGTATATGAATTAATTACTAAAGCATTGGAGAGAAATTGATTGCACTCAGGTTCCAGAGTCGATATTCCAAAAGTTAGGTTTTTTTCTGTAGAGGATGTGATAAATAGAAACAAGAATTAGTGGGAAAAGAGAGGATGGTATGAGGCTTAAACAGAGATTTTAATAAAGTCCTTCTTTCAGATAAAAGGAGAAGGCAACAAAAAGTCCACTTGTAAAATAAACTTTATGCTTAGAAATACTTGGGCATTTTAGTTACTGAATTATGACTGAAATAACATACAGTTTTTAACATTTTTAGATTCCTCTTCCTTGTAATTTTCCTCTGATCTCCCTGAAGTTTACAGACACTTAGAAATGACTGGACAAGCATTAAGGAACTCCTGCTCTTTATAAATCATCCCAAACAGCTACCAGAATTGCAAGCAAGATTGCATTGGTGAGATGATAGAAAAGGAAGTAATTACGGAACAAGTAATTTGATGAGAAGAAAATTAAAGTATGAGCTCAAACAATAGGATTTATAAGGTCAAGCTAATTGTGTTATGGCCTAAAGTTGTGTCAGGGGAGATTTAGGTTAGATATTAGCAAAAGGGTCTTCACCCAGAGGGTAGTTGGGTGCTGGAACAGGCTCCCCAGGGAAGTGGTCGCAACACTAAGCCCGACAGAGTTCAAGAAGCATTTGGATGATACTTTCAGGCACATGGTATGATTTTCGGGGATGTCCTGTGCAGGGCTAAGAGTTGGACTGGATGATCCTTGTGGGTCCTTCCAACTCAATATATTCTGCAATTCTGCGATTTTGTGTTTAACTTCTCTAAACCCTATTCAGAAAAGTTAGGAATTATTGTCATTTGATGAAAAAACTTTATCAAGTGCCTCTGTCTTTCAAAAACAAGTGTTTTGAAGGTAAGGTTTCCATAAAACTTCTTCAGGCAAAGGGATTTCCGAGGTCAGAGCTGCTAGAAAATACAGGCCAGGTCTTCAGTCATTGTTAAAGGGCATCATTTGAAGGCAGCTGAAAGTTGCATACTTTGTACCAGCTGATGGGCTCACCTTCTGCACTCAAGGTAAAGCAAGAACAGCAGAGCTGCTCTCATTAATACAGTAACAAGTTTTCTTATCTCCAGGTATTGGTTCTTCATTTTCCTTTAAAAGTTTAAGTTTCTGCCTGAAAGCTGCCGTATTATAGTATTGATAAGAAGGAAAATAGTTACTTGAGCCTTGGTCATGCTCTCAGAACAACCAGCAAGTGTGCAAGAATTTATTTTCCCTAGAATCTTGTAAAAATAAATTGTGTTTATATATACAGAGATACTGAAAACCACCAGGGTCAGGTGGCTTCTCTGTGGCCAGTAAACAAGTCACTGGCTCTCAGGAGACACTAGGTTTTTGTTTCAGTTGATGATTTCAAGTAAGGTTAAAGCAGAATCCTAAACTTAAAAAATTGCAATCTTTTTTAATCCCCTTCTGCAGAGGCATAAATAATTGCTTTAGATTATATATTCTATTCCATTTGCCTTGAAATATAAAAAAATATCTTCTGCTATTACACACAAATCCCCATTTGATCAGCGAGTGCATATGTACAAATGATCCTTAAAGCACTTTTTCACCTGTGTCAAAAAGAGACCTACTGCCAATATTTTGAATTCTTTCCCAGTTTACCTATTTTATGTCCCCATTTTAGTCAGTACTTGGAGGAGGAGACTGTGAGTTGCGTTGTGCTTTTGCTAGATGGTGCCAGAGTACACTCCCGCTCTGCCCAGTTCACAGAACTGGCTGGAGCAAAAATCTAGCTGTTTATTAGAAAACCTTGCAATAAAGCATAAACTGTATGGTCCTGACAATCTGCACTGGTGACTGGGCATAGCAAAACACGAAAGTATAGAAGAAAGACTGCTTTCTGTCAGTAAGTTAAGCAAGTAAGCAGAATTATTTTTCTGTGTTTGAAATACAACAAAAAAAAGGTGTACTAGATATTTTTGATCCATTAGTTAACGTCATGAAGCTAGGAGTCTAATCAAATAACAACACAAGCAACGTCCACATATCTATAAATTGATAACATAGAGTGTACAACTAATGTCACTGAGTCATTTCCATCAGGGACTCATAACTTGACAGCATTGGTTTTCCTTCTCCTTTCTCTTCTTTTTTTTTCATTACATTGCTTTTTCCACAGGTCTGCAAGCAATTAACATGGGTGACGAATTGCCAGAATACAGTTTTTTTCTTGATGTGCATATGTCACTGCCATAATATTACTGGAAATCTAATAATTTAAATTGTGAAACTTATTGCCTAGGAAGTGACATTGCTGAATGTGCTCTTTCATGGTCAGTTCATTGTTGACACTGGCCCATTAGATATCATATTATGTCATTTGTAGTAGCTCTACAAGAGAAACAGTATTGTTACTACTGCTCTGTATTAGGAAAAATCATCCCTTGCAGCTGTTAGTGCTGAACCTATTTCTGAAAGGTAAGCAGAGGAGACAAAATATGGATCTCAGTTACAAGAGGGTAAGTACATTGCTGTACTGACAGCCAGTTCAAATTAAAACAACCAAAGAGGAAACCCTGCTCTGAAAATACTATTCTTCTGGACCAGCATCTTTTTTTGAAGAGTGCTTGGCACAATTTGGGCACAGAGGATAAAAACTGCTTCTATGGGATTGCTTTCTTTTGTACTCTGTGAAGGTCCTCCCAATATTTTCAAAACAATTGGGAGAAAGTGCCTTCTTTCTCATGGCCTTGTCAACCTTGGAGGGAGAGGGGAGAGTTGAAAGGTTTAGGTTCTCCTGAACTCCATAACAAAATCCACAAGCAGGAAGACAACCCCTACATTCTCAGATAGTCTGTACATGGAGAAACAGATGAAAAGTGAACACAACACACCTTGGAACTTAAGCCTGTACTAAAACAGTTAATGAACTGCACAAAGGGAATCAAATCAGGCAGGCACTGTGTACAGGGCTAATACATTCTTACTGCATTGTAAATATTTGTATTTATGAAGATTAATGGACTGAAATATTTTAGAATGAGGTCTGTTGTTTATCTGTGAGCTGCAAACATGAGAGATAGCTGCAGTGTGAGTTTCCCCACACCATCCTGTTAATGACCTCAACTCTGACCCTGGAGGTCCTCTTGAGGGAAAAAGGGGAAATGTAGTCCAGATCATTTATGGCCACTTCCTGTGTAAAGCCATGCAAGACATTCACCTGGTGATATTGCAATGTGAGCTATAAGCAATGATAACAAATTTCTTAGTGCTTGAAACCTCAGATGTACTAGAAACACCAAATTTAAAAGCCCAGATTTTTTCAAACTAGTTGCTAATCCTTGCACCAGTACAAACACTGGATCATCCTTAATGATCTGCAAAATACACTGTGTAGCTTAACCTGAACTGAATTAACACTTGACTCTACGTGTATGCATAACTGTGCTGCAGGGATTCATTTCCTTGTCTTAAACATTCTGTCAAGAATTCCTGCTAATGTGTAGTCCAAAGCAAGATGTATAGTTCAGGGACAGGAAGAGCAATGGCAGAAAGTTAGGTCTAGTCTGCTGCAGGGAGATGCCAAAGAAGGGGTTTTGTTGTCAATTGTAGTTTGTGACTTGTAGTTTGACCACAGGAGAAGATTGAATACAAACAAAACCAATTAATACTTTTCATTGCTATCTGAATATGTGCCTCCATCAGATATGAAATACATCTACTTTATCCCATTTATGGTTAATTTTTTTCAATTGTGGTAATGTAGTCAGGTGTCCTGACTTGGCCAACAAGAAATAGTTCATTAAGTGGTGGTAATTTAATTGATTTTCCTCACTAATGCATATCGCAAGACAGACTACCATTACAGGAAGGGTTCAGGAGGTGGTTGATCCCCATTAAAATCATGTGATTATGCTTCTAGTTTCATAGTTTTGCAGCCTGACCCTAGCCACTGCTGGATTCAGTGGTGGTGAACCAGCATATGCTATACAAACAGAGAGGAAAGATGAAATGGAAGAATATTTGTGGGATTTCCCAGAGGGTGTTGGGACTAAGGAACATAAAAAATTTGGGAGAAAATCAACAAAATATAAAGATACAAACAGCTTTGTTATGGTCTTCAGTACTGTAATATTCAAGCTTACACAACCATAAATAAATTTGTACTTCCTATACACCTTTGGGGGAGGCAATAATTTTTCGTGTTTTTGAAATAAGGAGCTAAGGCACAGAGTGGATTAACTCATGTTTCCAGTACCTCCTTTGATTGACCCAGGAATTCAACCTATATGTGTGCAACCTGAGTAATGCACGCCAATGATGACAGATCCACGTTTTGTCCTGGATAGAACCTGTCTCAGGACCAGAAATCTTGTACCTAGAGTGCTTATAATGTAGACTCTATTGCTCTGTAGTGATTTTAATTTTATGATTTACAGGGTGTAAAGCACTAATGAAAGAAAACTGGGCATTTGTATGGATCATTTTAATTTAAATACTATAAAAAAATAGAGCCACAACTATCCATGAACAAATAATTGCAAATTGTTTAATAATTTTTGAGGCAATTGGATATTTAGACAAACAAGTTTTCAAACAAAGGCCCATATATGACTAGGTTTTGCTCTCAAAGTTACTGTAACTATGGAGAGAATACACACAGACGTATGCCTGGTAATGGTGACTGATGTGGTCTTGGACAGAGAGGAGTGAGATAGACACTGTCAGAGATGCATCTATTGCAGCATTTCTATGTACTCTTCCTAACCAGAGTTATTTTTTCCTGTTACTGCTACAAAGATTGGTCCTGGTACATCTTGATTTACCTGATCTTATTTGACAGGTTGGAGGTAAACCACCTGCAGATATTTCTCATCTGTATTTGACTCCTGAAATGTCAAGGCAGGAAACACATTCTGCAAAGCAGTTCTTTGGTTTTCTCCTTCTCACTTTTGAAGATCTGTAACAGTTACAAAGCTCATTGCATCAATAAGAGAGGGAGTTTGTGTCAGGATCAATAAATGAACAAAAAAAATTATTAATCCTACAATGAGCTTTAGGGCATGGTCAAATAGTAAAACAAATATTTCTTCATCAGTCTTTTAGGCATGAGCTTTGCTGAGTAAGATGTTGGATGCTTTGGTAGAACTACCATGAGGATTGATCAGGTCAGGTCAAAAAGATTGTAATTTTGGCATTCTTTTGAATTTCAATTTTTAGGGATTACTTTTAAACTATTTCTGTCTTGATATATGAATGAAACCAACAGTAACAAAAAATGAAAAAAAAAAAGAAACTTTCCTCCTCTTACCACAAAACATCCTTCCTGACTCAGAACAAATAACTATTTATAGAGCCAGAAAAGGGAAGAGAAGGCAGAAAGGAAATGAGGGGGAAAAGGAACAAGGAATGAAAATAATCAGTGAATATTTCTTTGGGCAGGTCTGGTAGCAGGGTTTAATATTTGCTTCTACCTCCTTATTTTCCTGAATAAGACAGTTAATTTATTAGATACATGCCCAAATCTCTGAAAAATATGTTTTAATGTTAAGTTAGAACAGGATTTCAATTCTTTAATATTTACACATGCAGTAAATAACATTGACTCCTATTCCAGTGTCACAAAATTGTTTTGCACTGTGGATTTTACAATACCAGATTTCCTAACCTCTTCAATAAAGCATGGCCCTTTGTATAAAAAGAGGAAGAATCCCATGGTATTTAAAATCTCTTTCTTCTGACCTTTCTTAAGGGTACATCCGATTTGCAGCACTGTATAATGTGTTAGCAGCAGGCAAGACTACATCTTGAAAATCATTCAGAATTGATAACGTGTCCCTATGCACACGATCCTCATACATAATTTCCCTTTTCAAAAGAACCTGCTAGGAATTTGAGTTTGCCATTTTAAAACTGACAATAGTGAGGCTGTTTGGTTTTTTTTATTTTGTTCTGGGGCTTTTTAAAGGTTTCAGTGTTCAAAATATTTATAAAATAACAAATTAAGAAGATAATACTACTGTAGGCTACACAGAACAAAGCAGGGGCCAATGCTACCAAAGCATAAAAGATTCCCTAATCTGTATATCTGAGCCAACTGCCTCCGTGACTGTATCTGATAGGCAATATGCACTGCTTCTCCTTTTCCTTTCTTTTTAAAAGAATTTCAATACTCTCTTAAGCTTTCATATGAAAAATGCAGAAGCAGGGCATATATCAAGGATGAAAGGATATGGTAGAAGAAAGACACCTTTCCATTTTTATTGCTAGGATTTCTTTTTTTCTTTTATAAACTTTCTCAGTCACAGGCAGTTACATGAGTATACTGGCAGTCCAGTTCTTTTCAACAGCTTTCATTTGAACTTATCCATAATAGATTTATGTGGTCATAGATTCTTCATGCTGAATTTATTCTTTACATTTCTATAAATTAATGCCATTGCTATCAGAGACAGCTCCTGACAATAGACTTCCCTGTTCAGGGCCAGCATTTAATGTTTTGTGTGTATTAGTGAATTCCCCGTAAAGGAAATCCACTCTATACAGTATGAGAGCTCAATGCAATACTGAGTTTTCTTCTTCTTCTTAAAAAAAAAATCACTAGAAGGAACAATTGATGATAGAAAAATGACTAGCTCGACAGCACATAAGATTGTTTTATGAAAACATTTTAGCACTGATAACCACATCTTAGATGCAATCCATAGCTGATGGCAAGCCATCCTTGTATCTGTTCCCACTGCATGTAATTAGCTTCTAACACATATCCACATCATGCGTTTTAAATCTTCCTTTCATCTTTCTACTGCAGTACTGATGTCTCCAACAAGGGATTTTTAAGCAAGCGTTTTATGACAGATGCTCTACATAGTCATTTTATATCTGTGGCATCAATAAAGCAATAAAACTTAATTGGTTACTTCAGCACAAAGAAGCATACCTTGAAGCTGTAGATTGACAGACAGGTTCACTGAGGAGGAAAGGAGGGAAGAGATGGTGGGTCAAAACTGATATTGCTTTATGAATTGCTTCTTAGGATGCTGGCTTGGCAATCACTGCTACTAGAGGAATCTTACCTCATTTAGTTTGGTAATGCTGGCATACCTGTGATGTGCCTAGCCAGACCAGCACAGTTGAGCACTGCTGGGTCAGAGATTCCCAGGTTTAGGTTCTCTGTGGCTCGTCACAGACTTCCAGCAAAACATTTAAGCACTTCAGCACATTAAAAACCTTGTTACTATAGATGAGTCAATGTGACTTCAATCCTAAAGTGCAGTATACTGTGGGTGATGATAAGCAGGAGATTGTTGTAATGGTTGAATCTAAGCCCCCAAATCCCTTGGTTCGTTTTTTTTGTTGAAGCTAACAGCCTTCCACAGTTCTTTCAGAAAGGCTCTGTGATCGTTTGTGTAAAGAACATGTTGATACACAAGAGCAGTCCTCGCTGTTCAAACAAATATAAGGAAGATGGTTACATGCAAAAATAGCTTTCAGTGCATGCTCTGAACTCCTCCAGATCACAGAATGCAGCATTGTTATAATTTTGCAAATATCCATAGCATGGTCTCTGACTGAAACCCAACCAAAGCAAAGCAAACCCAGGAAATTTATATTCTGAATCATGGAAGGAAATCAGTCTTTCAATGAGTCTATATCATCTCATCCTCAACTTTTGTTCTTATGTTAATAGATTAACAGAATTTTATTATTTCCTGTTCATTTCTTGAGAAATAAGATGAAAATGTGGATAGAACCAAGATGATTTAGAGATAGTAATTGGAAAGTTCAATGCACATTAACTTATGACTACAGTTTATGGATATTTCTTGTCTCCAATAATCTGCTAATTTAAGTCACATATTATTCAGCAATGTTATTTGGTTTATGAGGGGGCTTCTACAAAAGTTAAGGTTAAAGGTAGACTTTTCATGCTAAGTTAAAACATATCCTGTTGCAGATGAATAAAGATTTATTTTTTGGCAAACTGCAGCTGGGAAAATTGCTCACATAGTCCTGAACTTCTATGACACTTACTCCATCTCTGACCTCAAGCGTCACCTGTTTTCACAATGCCCTCTCACTACTTTTGTTTATTGGTGTGTGCATTCAGTGCGCTTGAGCAATGTCGGAGTGATTGAGCTCAGCAAGAAGACCTGAAAGGAAACAGCTGTCTCTATTCTAACAGAGGGGACAGCATGGGCTGGAAGTGCAATGATTCACTTCCCTGCTGCTTGCGTGGGCCACAGGAACTATAGGGGAAGACTAAACAGGACCCCAACCACTGCTGTGGTCAACTTGATTTCTTCCTTGCTCATTTCCCTCATGTTTCTCCCTATCCCTTCCTCCCACCAGCCCAGTCTACCACTGGCTTGCAATAGGGAGTTGGATGACAATGCAGATCCTCAACCCTGCTGGAGCCTCTGCAAGTCTGTGGCTCTCCTGAAGGGCTCAGAAGTTCAGCAGATGTTGCCAGCACTGTGGGCTTTCTGAAGGCCCTGGATGGGAATGAATCAAGATCTTGGCTTCATGCCCATTTTTAATGGCAATGGCTTCAGGGTCTTTGCACCAGCTAGCTTTTTTGTGCACACCCATGTGATGTTTAGTGGAATGACACTGATATTGCTCTATAAACTTCTGAAAAGAAATACTTTTGCAAGGCTTGCTTATGGAAAAGGCACAGATGAGAAAGTATTAAAAAGCATGTAGATCTCTATGTATCTGCAAGTGAGAAATGCAGAAGCATTTTAGTCAATGGCTTCTGACACTCTGTACTCTTACCGTGCCCCACAACACTCCCAAACAAGTATTCTCTTCAGCTGTGCAGTTCTTCCAAAGCAAAACCTTTAAAATTAGAAAGCACAGGTCAGGGCTTGATTTCATTACTGTGAACAGGACCAGAGGCTGTGATGTTATTCTGCAACCATCTGAATAACTAGATAAAATTGATGGTTTCCTTATGGTTTGATTAGATTTTGTGTCAGTTCTTACAGTGACAGATTTAGAGAAAAGAAATAAAAAGACAATGCAATTTAAAAATCAATAGTGTGGTGGGAAGGCAATGCAGACTGGGAAGTTTTGCATAGTGGATAATATTGTATTGCAATGTTTAATTTCTCCTTTTATCCTTTTATATTTATTAACATTTAAACAGATTTCTAGGGATTTTTATCTTTCATAATGACTACAGCCCTTTTGCTGAGCTCATTTCCATTACACAATGTTATTTCAGCTGCTAGGCAAGGAGATAATGTGCCCTTCATTAAAAATAGCTAGGAAGAGGAGAGTAGCATACCCCCTCCCCCTCCTCAACAAGCATTTCTCGTCTTATCTTTTTTTTCTCTCTCTTTCTTTTTTTTTTTCCCCTTATTACGCTACTCAGATCTTTTGTCTGTGGAGAAGTTTGATTATGCCTTAATCCAAATGGCCAGTTCAATGTATTTTAATCCAATTAAACAATTCAAACTATTCTGGGTGTCATAATCCATTTCTTAATCCAATTAGCTGTTGTCCTCCTGACTATGGGTGAGAAATTTGCAGAGCAGAGGCTGTTGTTTGTTTTCAGTTTCAAAATGCAACATCATGTTGCAAGCTAGTTTAGACTGTTTCCCTTCTAACCCAAACAAGGAATGAAAATGAGAGATGTCAGCAGTGTTTGCATCCTTCCTGGGTTTGATCTATTTAGTCTATTTATCAATAATTAAAATTAGTAGGACTTGATTCTCATGATCAAATTGGATTTGTCTCTTTGATATTTTCTTTTCATGAAACTGGGAGAAATGACTTGTAAATTTAGCTGGTTTAGCTTGGGGTGCTCAGCTTGAGAAGGTTCAAGGCTTCTCTGTATTTTATGAAAATCAGACCCCTTTTAAGGAAATGCAAAGTGACTCTCTCAGTTCCATAATCAGTCATGAAAATCTTGCCCTTTGTATTTTGCCTTTTCAAGCTAGTAGGCTGAGCAGTTCATCCAGGGAAATGCAAGCTTGGATCTTATTGAAACATTCCAATTACTTTCCTGTCTGAATAAGCCTAGAATATTTATGAAAATATATTGTAATTTCAGCATTATGATAAATTCTCAGCATTGAATACTAACTTTCCAAGTAATATTTAATTTTCGCTTTTACCTAACATGGAAAAAAATGTGAGATTTTCAGAGTTCACATATTATGGAGCTACTGACTCCGTGATCTATAGTCTAAATTATCATAGTGGACCCAGTCTTTCCAGGGCTTGCTCTGTTAAATCCTATTCAGCTTTAAGGCAGCTGCACTTTCCAGTTTGCTTTTCCTTTAGACAAGTCGTACAATCTGATCTGAAAAGAACTTGAAGTCCTTTTTTATGAAAAATCAGAGGAAGAGTTAAGTTGCTCTTGGGCTGTTAAAAGCTCTTCTCCACATACTAAATCTATGCTGCAAATCTGTACTTGAAACATGAATCAAAAACTGTCTGAAGTGTACACCTCAGCAATACATACTTCTTTTACAAATATTTCCGTGATTCTGAAACCAAAGGATATGTCTTTACTTTGCTATAGTGAGATTTAAAAATAAATTTGAATCTTCTTTTTTTTTAACCAGCATAAAAAAGCACAATATTGTCTATATAAATTATCTATATGCCAAAGTAAGAAAAAACCCACCAACAACAAAACAAAAAACCACAAAACAACAAAACACCCTTAGCAGAGAAAAAAAAGATTACTGTGAGCAGGCAAAACAAAAATTCCCTCTCAGAACTGTAACAAACAGGCTACTATTCTATCTTATTGGCATACTTTCCGTAGATATTACATTGATATTTTTTCATCATGGATCTAAGTCATGTAAAAGGGTTGGAGATGTGGAATATTCATTCACGCAAAGCTGATCATGCAACTGGTGAATTTACCAACACAGGTGAAAACATTACATGAAATCATCAATTTACAAATAAAAATAGACTGTTTCATTGAAATTGTTTTGATGTCAATAGAGAATTGATTAGGTGCTAAATCTATTTGATATCTAAACCAGGATTCTCCAGGGAGCTGAAGGTGCTAACACGCTAGGCACCTCCATGGATCTTCAACAGTGGTTATGTTTCTTGAGGATTATACCAGTGGTCTGTAAGGATACTGGAGACTTGCCGGAGTGATAAAGGGTGAAGTTCATCTCCAGATTCAGATTCATAAATTAGATATCTGCATAGATGTCTATGAGCTGTAGACCTGCATCTACCTGTAGACTGGTCTCAATATATATGGCAGAGATAATTACAAAGACTATTGGACAGAACATAACGTGCAAGTAAGAAATTGAAGCTCAAATATGGAATGTGCCTTTTTGGCCACTGCTTTGTAGTGATGCTTACATGAAGCTCCTCCATTTCTTTCAGATCATACGGTGTCCTTCTGCATTGCTGAAACTTCATAAACAAGTTATTTTCAAGAAGAATGTACAAGGACACAGTAATGGAGGTTAGCTGCAGCTATGAATTTTATGAACAGTTTGATGGAAACCACATTAAATGGCAACATCAACCCACAAATCAGCTTTGCAATGTTGTTACTCTGATCTGGTGTTGAGGGTGATTCACTGTGAATTTGCTTTTCATGGCCACCATTTCATGCAGTGTCATTTATCAGCATACCAGCCACTTGTGCTGCAAGAAACTCTGGCATTTTGTTTTAACAGTGTTAACAACTAACATTTTTACAATGCTGCTCATGTTAGAAAAGTAAGTACTGCAAATAACATCACAAATCCTACAATAATTGCCCTTTTTGTAATGTACCTGTTCACTGTGCTATCACCAAAGTCATAAAGCTGTCACATCCTCACATGTGTTCTGTCTTAGAACAGCAGCACAATTTCTATATGGACCCAAATGGGTCAAAATGCATGTAAAGGTGATCCACAAGCAGAGGAAGAGCTGGACGGTACAAGGAAGAGTCCCCTTATTCACAGGATAAAGAAAATTCTCTCTTGAGACTTATACCTGAGAGAGGTATATTAGGAAAAGTAAAGATGTATTAGCTAAAATGAAATATAGAGCCTTGACATTTTTTCCTTATTTTGACAAAGTAGTAGTATCCTAGTATCCTGTGGCTCCTGTAGTCTGAATGAATGTAGTCCTTTTCAGATCATTGACTGTCCCCTGGCTTGCAGTCCTCCCATGGGAAGGCTGGGTCTAAACCAGGGTTGGACCCTGTTATTCCCATTTCTCTGAGGCCAGGACAAGGTAATATATCATAGAGTCATAGAATCATAGAATGACCTAGGTTGCTAGGGACCTTAAAGATCATCTAGTTGCAAACCCCCATACCATGGACAGGGATACCTTTCACCAGGCCAGGTTGCCCAGAGCCCCATCTAGCCTGGCCTTTAACACTTGCAGGGATGGAGCATCCATAAATTCTCTGGGTAACATTTTCCAGTGCCTCACAACTTTCAAAGTAATTATTTTTTTCCTCATATCTAATCTAAACCTACTCTGCTTCAGTTTGAGATCATTCCCTCTTTTCCTGCTCATGAAAAAAGTCCCTCTCCATCTTTTCTGTAGGCTCTCTTCAGGTACTGGAAGGCCATCCTGAAGCCTTGTGTTTTTCAGGATAAACAATTCCAATTCTCTCAGCCTTTCCTCATGGGGAGATGCTCCATCTCTCCGATTAACTTGGTGGCCCTTCTCTGGACTGGCTCCCAGAGGTTGATGTTCTTCCCGTGCCGGGGAGCCCAGAGCTCAATACGGGACTCCAGGTGGGGTCTAACCAGAGTAGGGTAGAGGGGCAGAATCACCTTCCTCAAACTGCTGATTAAAAAAAGGTCACCAAAAGCCTTCTAGAAGTGTGATTTATTTAGAAGAAAAGCATATAAAACCCCCGTTAAACATTTAAACCACTAAATGTGGCATATATTTGTATTAATCTTTTCCCTACAGCTTGCTACATCCTCGTCCTGGAAAGGCACCAATATCTTAGACTCTTTCCATAGAATCTGTTTCTTTCTTCCTCTCCCTCTGCTTAACCCTTCAGTCTGTTTCCCTAGCTATGTTATGAGAAGCATCCTATCCTTTCTTCTCAGGAGACTTTTAACTACTCATTAGCCTTTACATTTTCAAGTTCTGAACATGGAAAAATAAATATACATCTTCTTAGTAGACAGGATGCCATGTCCTTGAGGTTAATAATTTTTCCCATTATTTTTTGGAGATCTGGCGTAAGTATTTGTTCTGGGAAGCCAAGTGTTGCTTCCTAATTAGTTTTCTATGAATCCCATGGTAATCTAAATCAATATACTTACAAAGAGAATTCCTGAACTCAGTTGAATATATAAAGCTTTCACTGTAATATTCTTAAAAGTAGTCACATTTTTTGTTCAGTTCTTCGAAATGAGATCAAAATAAGTGCATTTCAGCAGAAAACAATGAGGCTTTTTTTTTTATCCTTTGAAGGCAGCATTGTATTCCTCTTCTGTGAAAAGAGAGTTGATGACCTTGTCACAGCCCCTTGTTGTGGAATAGGGCCCCTTTGCACTGTCAGTGGAAATATGTGTTTGGATCCAGAGGTCCCAGGTTTCATTCCTACTGCTGATAATTTATCTTTGCTTACACTGGTATAGCTTACTCTTTCCATACCTCGAGATGCATGTGAGGAGAATCTTTAAAGTTTCAAAGCAAACAAAACTGAACAACATTCATTTTAAAATCTTTAATTCTTACAAAAATCATTAAAAAAACCACAGGAGATTTTTAGTGGAAGAGCAGAATCTACATGACAAGAATAGCCCTGGAAAAAACCACATGCTTCACCAGTCCACACATAGCAGCATACTAAATGTCTAAGTTGTCTAGGTTAGAAAAGTCTCCAAGACATCTACTAGGGCATTCCTACAGGATGTCTAAGAGGTGTGTAGACTACAAAACTTGAAACTCAACACATTACCTGAATGGAAAGACCAAGCCCCTTAATTATAAAACATTCAAGAAAGAACACAAAAAATAGGAAGAAAACCTCTAAAATCAAGGAGTTATTTAATTCCTGTAATTTGAATTCTTTGTATAATTTTTCGAGAGCCTGAGGTTGGTGGGAAGAGGTAACATGAAAAATAGTCATATTGTTGTTTAATAAGCATTTTAACCAAAGCATTATCCAGAAGAGTTACATTTCTATATTACAACACTTTGAGCTTGATTAAGGTGCCTAAACATAAATGTCTAGGCTTCCTAAGAAGCCTTGGGATATAGAAGATGTCTATGGGCTGTGCACATATGGCAGAAGAGTAGATGAGACCAGGAAACGCTTCTCGACTGGTAGCTGCAGGATATGTAGGATACTTCAAATGACATATAATAGATATTAAGTTACATCTAGGATATTTATATCTGATATATGTATATATAACATACTAGGTTTAACTGAAAAATGTGATTGAGTCCTTTATGTCCTGTTGGTAAAATAAGAGAAATAAAAAATATACAGAATGTTAAAGAAATATATATCTTTTTAGACCTGTTTCTGGAACAAGTCGAATGACTTCCACATATTTCAAAAGAAACTAAGCCAGTGTCTAACATGGTTGAATAAATAATAAGAAACATAAATAGTTCACTAGCTTTCCTGAGCCATGCACAATGCCCAGATCATAATTGGTTTTCCACACTTCTCTCAACTTAAAATTAAAATTTTTTGCGGTATTTTTATTTAACTAATGAAACATGCTTTTAACAATGTCATTTGGTTGTGTGACATTGATGCTGGATATTCAGAATTTAACTTTTTCTGTGATGTTGGTAAGCCCTCCCATGTTGGATGACCAAGCAAGTATAGAAAAGTCAACTAAGCTATTAATCTTTCAGGCAAAGATTGGAGAGATTAAATACAGCAGAGAAGACTAGAGAATTTGAGCAGTTTTTTCTTGCTTTCAGCTGTAAAGTGTGTTTAGAGACATGATATTATGGATATTGTGAATAGAAGGCTTCTACAGAAAATAGCATGAAGGTGTTCCCCAAGCAGTTGCAATCACCACTAACTCTACCAGTGAGGACGTAAGCAAAAGAAATTGAGGGGGATCATAGCTGGGGCAGGTGACCCAGACTGACTAAAGGGTTATTCCACACCATAGAACATCATGCCCAGTATATAAACTGAGGGGAGTTACCCAGAAAAGGTGTGGATCTGGGCTTGGGAACAGGGGTGTGGCATCGGTCAGTGTTTGGTGAGCAATTACATTGTGCATCACTTGTTTTTCCTTTTTTTATTACAATTATTATTATCATTTATCATTATTACTACATTCTACTTTATTTTCAATTATTAAACTGCTCTTATCTCAACATACAAGTTATACTTTGATTCTCCTCCCCGTTCCACTGGGGTGGGGTTGGAAAAGAGATGGGGGTTGAGCCTGTGTGGTGCCTTATTTCCAGCTGGGCTTAAACCACAATAGAGGGGGAAAAAAAAATAAAACGTCCACATATTCCTGTTCTAATGGCTGCTCTCTGGGCCAGGTGAAAGCCTCTGAAGGTGGAAAGAGGAGGCAATTGCTTCAGGAAAAGAGCCCAAATAAAAATCTGACAAAATCTTCTAAATCTGAAGAATTGATATAGGCTGAAGATATGTCCAAAATAGCAAATTTTAAAACACTGGAAGAGTTCTTGGGAAGTGGACTGTTTTGAATGCAATATTAAGATGTTAGCCCAGTCTCTGGCATGGTTAGCTAGTTAGGATGAGCCAGACACCATTCTAAATAAGCAGTTTCAGTGTGGAAAGTTTGCAATTTAGAGACCAGCAGAAATGAAAAGAGTTGGGGTAGATCCTAAGAAATGCTGAGTTCAGTCAGATTGGGGATCCATCTTGTACACTGTACTGTCTCTTTTATGTTTATTCAACAAAGAGAAGTTGACAAGGGATAAAAACTGATAAAAAGAAAGCACCTATCACACCTTTCACAGAATATGTGAGAGCTTGGGGTAGGGAGAGAAGAGTATATATGGTTATGTCTCTGCTTGTTTAATGAAAAATCCACAGAGTATAATAAACCTCATTTCCATGAAATTAGCATACGAGTAAGGCTTTGTAGGATCTAAGAAAGGCACTTTGTTTGAACACATAGGGTATCAAAATTCTCATTTTAAATCTTTAATTAACTTTCCCCCCTCTTCATTATCAGTCACTTATTTCAGCTATTCATAGCCTCAATAAGCTTCCTCTGCTGGCTAAGAGATAAGACATTTAAGAAATAAAAAGTCAAAGTCTGTGTTGCTTTTATTGTTACTGCATTTGAATTTGACCAGAATGCTTTGGGTTTTTTTATCAAAGATTTGAGTGAACAGAGTACTAAGGCTGCCTTGGTTGTATATTTCCTGGGAACGAAGAATACGTAGTCGCTGAATGAAAGCTGGATAAACATGCATAAACTGAGATTTTAATGTCATATAATGCATAAAAATTTTCTCTGGTTATTGTTTTATATTCACATAAAATCTCTCAGGGTGTTCTATTAACACATGCAATCTTGGAGTGAAATTGAGGAAGACTAGGAAGTTATTGTCATATGACTATTGGTGTATAGCAGTACCTGAAAAAAAAACCCCAATGTTCATGTTAATTTTGGTAACTCATGTACACTCTCTTAGCAAGTAGATACTGTAATCTACACAATTGTTTTTGTATACAAAAACCCCTTGTTCACTATATCCTGTTGTTCATTTCCTTACTTACTCCATGTCTATTATAATTTACAAGTCTGATTTACCAACTTACAGTGTAGACATGTAATATTTTCAGTCTTGAAAATTCTGAAGACCCATTGGAGAACTGAAGAAAATTGTAAATGTCACAGTTAGACAACCCCAAATGTCCTGACTTGGTAAAATCCTGGAAGATTACAGTAGTCAGATGGAGAAAAATGCAAGTACAAGAATTGACTTCAGGGTGGCTGTGAGCTATGATTGTCAGGAAGGGAAATTGAGATCTAGGATATGTTGTGAAAAGTATTTCCAGGAGAAATGGAGAAGTACTAGTACCAGTGTAGCATTCATCATATGCTACAGTGGTGGAAATAAACTAAACAGGACCAAGACACAGGCCAAACAATGATGTGTGATCATCCGTACTTTAAATTGCTAGTATAGCCCTTGCGTGTTTTTCATTTAGGCCCATTTGCACTTTCCTAGGCAGTGCCTGACCATGGCTCAGGGAATAATGTGGGCTGGGAACCATTCTCAGGAGAATGTTGAAAACCAGGGGAGTGCTTGCCTGTGTAGAAGCGAACCATGCCACGTCAACCAACATCCCTCCCCTACAGCTTGTTTACCAATACAAGTGTGGCCATCTCAGTGAAATTAATTCCTTAATTTAGATTAAATGCTTCTGATCATCTGAGTCAGGAAAGAGATGCATTCAGATACCCTACCGAGAAGAGATACTGGGATGACCAAGGAATTTTAGAATTCAGTTTACAAAAAAGAAGATTGCGGGGGCTTAGCTTGTTTAACTTCACAAGAAGCTTTCCTGAAAAGAGTGCACATCAGAGAAGGAAAAGATGTATTTTCAGTGAAGAATAGTATTGGTATAAGAACAAATAAGAGATAGTGCCCACAAACATAATTTTCACACAAATTGAAAATTGTAGGAAGTTTTTTTTCTACTCTCTGTCAGAGTGAATGCTTATGTGAATCAGGTTTCCATTTTGAGCAGTGGACAGAAGCTAAACTTTAGGTTCAAAATGGAAAATGGGCTGTGATTGCACAGTTGAATTGGTACTTGAAATAAATGTCTGGATTAAGTTAACTGAATGATTTCTTCCAGTTTTCAACTCCATGTTATTGGATATTAAAACAATTGGTCAGTGTATGAATTTTTAAGATTAATTTTTGAGGCAATATGTTGAGTAATCTTCCACATTTAGACTAAAAAGAAGTCCATTTAAATTTTGACAACAGTAAAATTAATAGTTCTTTGTAATAATTTTGGAAATGCAGTTACAACTTCTATAAATATGATTTTTAAATTCTACTTAACAATAAATTCTTTCCTTGTTTTACCAACTGCTGAGAATTCAGCATGAACCAAGTAAAATACACAAATAACTTTACAATTGCTAATTTCTCTACACAATTTAAAAGTATCTTTCTAAAAACCTCTTCCCTCTCAGTTCTGATTTTTGTCCTACGTTTGATTTTGATCAACAATGCAGACAAGTATTGTAACTAGGGATTATGCATTAATGAAATGGGATGAAAGGTAATTTTTAAAATAAAAGTCTTTAGCATGACCTTCTCTACCCTCAGGTTTTCAAACACTGTGCATGATCAGGAAGTCCAATAATTTATTTTCAGCTCAGACTCAGAGGGTGAAGAGAACCTCTTTGCCTTGGAGGAAACCTCAGCTGAATCTGGTATTGGAATGGGAGGACAATTTTAGCAAAGGAATAAATGAGCACAATTTTAAATTCAGATGAATAACGTATAGTTCTAGTCAAAATTACCAAACGTGCCTATTGTTAGAAAACAGACAGTGCAATAATCCCTTGTTTATGGAAAATTGGCGCATGCAGTATGTAGCTTATGACATAATTTATAGAGTTTTCTGTGGAGTCCTGGTAATTATTACTGAACTATTCATTATTGCTGTCATTTGGAATGTTAATGAATTTAAATCCAGCTTGTTGAAATGCAAAAACAACCACAAAAAGTCTTTTGGTTTTGGGCAATTCTGCACTCACTGAAGCCAATGGAAATGTTCCCACTAATGTCAAGTAATACTAGATCTATCTGATCCATCTGAATGTGGCTCCATCGTTGATTTTATGCCTGCTGTATTCCTGTTTAACTCCATGATGTCTTTAGTAGCTTACCTGTGTCATGGTCTATGGCAGCATCCATAGGCCTGCCTCGTCCCTGGGTAGTACCTGAAAGGAGGCTACAAAAAAGGTGGAGAGAGACTATTTACAGCAGCACTATTTACAAGTGCCAGTACAAGGGGGAATGGTTTCAAACTGAAAGAGGGTAAGTTTAGGTTAGATATGAGGAAAAAATTATTTACTATGAGGGTGGTGAGGCATTGGAACAGGTTGCCCAGAGAGGGTGCGGATGTTTCACCCCTGGAAGAACTCAAGGCCAGGTTGGACGGGGCTCTGAGTAGCCTGGTCTAGTGGAAGGTATCCTTGTCCATGGCAGGGTGGTTGGAGCTGGATTATTTTTAAGGTCCCTTCTAGCCCGGACCATTCTGTGATTCTCTGATTCCACGGTTATCAAAGCTTTAACAAAGCTTAACGTGTTGAAATATTTGGTCACTCACCAAAGGGTCTCAGTCCAACCGAGGGTTGTAATGAGGGTATGGAGAATATCTCAATTTCCTAATCTCCTCAAAATTAAAAGTATTGGTGACTTCTACAGCACAGTGAAGTGCAGCTGGACTGTGTGAATGAAGGCACACTGTAGCCCCCTTACAGGGGTGGTGTAAATGCCTGCTTTCCTGCGGGCCTGGAGAACAACCACGCTAGCAGCACGGTGAGAACTGATGGGTTTTGTTTGTTTGGTTTTTTGTTTGTTTCTGGGTTTAGTTTTTGTTTGTTTGTTCGGTTTGATTTTTTTGTTCTGCCTTTTTTTTTTTTTTTTACTGCAGGAGTTAGTATCATCCTAGGATGTATAATGAGAAAGTTTTAACTAAGTGCCATGATGTAGCACTTAAGAGCTAAGCAAAATATTGATGACTGTAATACCTTGTTGTTACATCCTGCTTTCAACTTAC
>NW_016690245.1:3922941-4036187 GCF_001604755.1 Lepidothrix coronata
TTTGGTGTAACTCATGCTGGAAATAAGCAGAGTTGTTTTACTGCAGGAGTTAGTATCATCCTAGGATGCATAATGAGAAAGTTTTAACTAAGTGCCATGATGTAGCACTTAAGAGCTAAGCAAAATATTAATGACTGTAATACCTTGTTGTTACATCCTGCTTTCAACTTACTGCTGGAAAGAAAATGTATTTTAAAAGGCAAATCATGTTTTCAATAAAAGACCTACAAAAAATATTTTATGGTAAAAATCCCTCCATTTATTTAGCTTGCACAATAGGTATTTAAGAGGCAATGTAGTTACGAAGTGACTCCACAAGAATAGCGTATCTGTTAGTAGGAGACTCTTTGACCCTGCAGACACAGACAGTAAAATGTACTCTCAACAGTTGAAAATCAAAGGTAGAACAATTTAGACTGAAAATAATGTGCATATTTTAAAATCAAGAATGTGCTTAACTATCAGGGCAGCTTGCCAATGGACATGTAGATTTTTTCTTTCTTCATGTTGTCAAGTAAGATGGCACATGTCCAAACACACATGCTAATTCAAATTGCATATAGCTGGCACTGAACGTGGAAATTACTGAATGAGGTTTTATGACTTGTTTTACTGAGAATGGCAGATCCTGTTGTGCTTTTTGCCCTTAACTCTAATACTCTGAAAATAAGCTTTTTTCGTAATCTGGCTGATAACATTAGTCATATTTACATCATTTGTCATAACGATTGTCATATCTTTATAGCTTCATAATAACACAATTTCAGTTGCCAAACAGAAAAAAAAAAGATAAGTAGCTACAATTCTCTTCCCTTCTCATTTTCTTTGTTACTCTGGGCTCAGCACTAAAGTATTCATATATTTTCCAGTGCAGTGAAAAACATGGCTGTCAGCCTTTGAACATCTGTTCTGAACAGTTTATTTTTATATTCCCTCCGCGCCAGGGAAAGTGTGTTCAGTGTCTTGGTTTTGTTAAGTAATTTTTTTTTTTTTTTTTTTTTTTTTTTTTTTTTTTTTTTGGTAGAAAGAGGGAGGAAGAGGAAGTTTCTTAGTGAGAAGTATTTTTGAGGGCTTTTTGATTCTCTCTTAGTATTCATGTTGCTTAACACTGGTATAATGAATAGTTTGAGTCTTATGTTGCATATGATGAATAAAGCAGTTAGGTTTATAAAATCCTAGGTTTTGGTCCTAAATTCCATCATCTTGGATTATTCCCTTCCCAAGAAAAGTTGACTCTGACAGAGAATTGCCTGGATAATAAACTGTGGCCAGGTATGAGTGGGATACTCTAGATCAGATGGGAAATATTACATCAAAACCACCATGCAGAAAAGGACCTTTGGGCAAGGTCCAAACATAAGCCAGGGTGAGCATTGTAGAACTTAAGGCTGACAGTGTATGGGCTGCACTAGAGAGAGCACAGCCAGCCAGCCAGTCATGGGAGGTGATTATTCTCTGTTGTCTATCCAGCATTTATGAGGTTGCACCTGAATTACTCTGTCTAGTTTGGGACTGCCTATTATAAGAAAGATGTTGAAGAAGCAAGAGGCTGAGGAGACTGGGTTTGACCCACTTGGAGAAGACTATGAGGAAAACATAACTGTTGTGTTTAGCTAAACTAATTGGGTGGTTACAGAGAAGGTAGAATCAAATTTCTCAGAGGTTTATACAATGAAAGGATAAGACTCAATGGTTAAAACCTGCAAAAAGTGAAATGCACTCTAGTCATAAGAAAAAAATCACCATGAATGTTGTCAAAGACTCAACTAGGTAACACAGAAGGGTTTTGAAATCTCTGTCCTTGGAGATACACAAAATTTGACTGGACAAGGGCTGAGCAACTGACTTAACTTTGAACCTGGACAAGCTTTGACCTGAAGATGAACTAGATGACCTTCTCAGGTCTCTTCCAGCTTAAACTACTCTACAAATCCAAATACAAGAGTGTCCAAACATAATCATAAGGTGAATCACAACTCACTTGAAGACTATTTGGGGTTGGAGCATGTACAGAAGCAACTTGGTCTAGCCCATAAAATATCATTGAGATATGATTATAGGCAAAGGGTAGGGAGTCCATTATATTAGACCAAACTGGTAACAAGTTATCAAATCTGGTTTTCATCATAAAACTTCATGCAGACCTTTCCATTCATGACCTTCAGGTATGGAGTATCCTAAAGGAAGGAATCAAGACCTTGAACTTCTTTAGGTAGTCATAGAAAGGTAAGAAAAAGCCTGGGGGATATATCTGATAAGTTTCCAGTGGACTGCACTGTTGAAATGAGATGTAGCATTTTTTCGTAGCTGAATTTCTCTAAGTACTGAAACAGTATGACCATTTATATTGAATGCTGAATCACTGCAGTCTAAATGAGAAAGGACAAAAGCATGAATAACTGAGGCCAGGTCACTGCCTTCCAGGAAAACTCTTTTAGCCAGCTGGAAAGAAAGCTTTTCTGATGGTTGCTGTTATGTAAGCCCTGAGAAGCAGTGAATAATGCGATGTGCTTGCAAAGATTTAAGGCCAGAGTGAGCCATCAGATCAAGTATTTTGAACTGCTACTGGCAGTTTTCCTCACATAATTTGTTTTTTTTGGGTTTTCGGGTTTTTGGTTTTTTGTTTGGTTTTTTTTTTTAGAATGGCATAAGATATTAAATTGAAAATATTAGAATTGATAATTAATAATAATTATTAATACTTTTAAAAAATCCTTCACAATGGTCAGCTTGTTCTGTAAACCTGTAGTAAACCATCCTCATTGTTATCACCCGATCTTTAACTTCAAATTTCAATTTGCCTAACTTTAGCTTTACAACATGGATTCTTTTATACCTTTCTTTGTTACATTAAAAAGCCTGGTAACATTCATAATTGTCTTCTTCTGAAGGTACTTCCTCAAGTCTTTTCTCAATCTCCTTTCTTTAAATCTTTCAGTAGGTGACTATTTCTACAGTTCTCAAACAGTTTTATAGGTTTTTTTTTAATATTCTTCAACTTTAAAAATCCTTTGATTGTGAATATGAGATCATCTCATCTACTAATTGTATCCTACTAACAGTTTTACTCCATATACTATCATGTGTTTGCAGAATTTGAATATCTCCCTCACAGGAGTAAAGTGTTTATCATTTCCTTTTTTTTCCAGCCATGAATCATGTCATCCATTTATGGTAAATTTTTAATGGGAATTTGCATTGGATTGTTATTCTCAAATATTTTCTGTGTCACTGGTTACCAGATTAGAGCCCCTCATTCTGTAAGTGTGGAATTCTTTTCCCTGTTGCTCCGTGACATTGGTTTCTATTAAAAAAAATAAATTATGAGAGCAGTCCCCCAAACAATTCAGTTAGCTCTGACTTCAGCATCCTGCTGATCTCATTTACTGCCATACCAAAAAATACATAGACATTTTCAAGGTATTTTTATAACCAAGTACTTCTCAGTGACTTTGAGACTGTTACAGAAGAGGATGATTAGTGTCCTCCACACTCTGTATCCAGGTGGAACCCCAGTGAAAACAAATGTCTTTGGTGGCTATTGCTCACTGGGAACTGTGAGCTGACACTTACCAACAATTAATGCTAAATGAATAAAATATTAATTATTTTAGTACATGTTAGTGATGTTGTTTTGCATGATGTTAGTATTTTGACTTAATGACACACAGTCCATAATGGTTATCAAATCTAAGGGAGTGTTAATGTGTTAATGTGGTGTGATGGATTGACGACCTCTTTAATCCAACACTGAATAAGTTGGCTTGAGAAAAAAAGCAGAATGGTGCTGTACCTTGGCTAATTAGTCCTTCTAAGAGGGGTGCTGATCAGAATGGGTGTGGAGTTATACAGATACATCTATGAAACTGGTACTGGAGTCCATTCGACTGACTGGGAATCAAGGACATGTATGGATGTAACATCTGCACATGACTTTTATCAACCAAAATTTTAATACTATTAAAGTTAGATAAATTGGAAAAAACTATTTTGTTTTTCAGTTTAGTTGATTAAATCCTGAGCAAGATTTCCTGGCACTTCTGCTGAGACTTAAGACCAACTGACTAACCTGGTTTTAGCTGTATCATTCTTCCTTACTATTTGTTATGTTGACATTGTCTTAGCTATTTTGAGGCTTCCTGGTATTTTCTAAATGTATGTATGAAAATATATATATATATATATATATGCAATCTTTTTTGTAAATTAATATCAATGACCCACAAATTTCCTTAACCAGCATTTATGTGACCCTCTGATGCAAATTTTCTAGGCCTCCTAATTCAGAAATGTTTATCCTAAGTAGATGTTATCTAACTTGTTCCTAAGACTTATTAATAATAGCCTAGAAATTACTTCCCTGTCCTTATATGGTATGAATGCAGTACTCTTCTTCTTTCCAAGTATAGAGACACAGTGTTTACTCAGAACTTCTGTTCTTTCCATATCATCATTGACAATTTTACAATCTTCATTTGGTAATGGACCTTTATACGATTTATTTTGTTCCCAATACACTTTCAATTTTTTTCAAATGTCTTTAGCTCTGCTAGTCTGTATATTCCACTGTTCCGCTATACTACTTTTGGCAACTCATAACTCTTATTTTGTTAAATATTTACCTTTATTTCTCCAGATATTTTCCTTAAAATTTTGTGCTCTTGTCCTTGCCAGTGAACGAAGAAAAGATTCTAGCTAAGGTAAATTCCATTTTTAACAGTGACACTGACCAGAGGTTTTTATTCATTTTTTGCCTGTCACCATTTTTCCTTCTAATTGGTATTTTCATTAGTTTCTTCAGATTTTGAATATAAACTAGTTTGGAGTATTATGAATTTTCCTTATATATCTATGTTTGGGGTAGTGTTTGATCTTATTGGATGTGAGATCATGATCCCCAGTTTCTAGGCAACCATTAAGTCACAATACCATGGTTATTCAGCTTTATCTGGCACAATGAAGTCCAAAATTAACTTACCTTTTCTTGCTGTAATTCCTCGCGCATTATAAAATCATCATGCATATTTCTAGGGATTCTTTAGAAGTTTCACTACCAGCTATATGAGATCACCAGTCTGCATTTCTTACATTCACGTTCCTGTAAGAGCAAGCTATTCTTGCACATGATCAGCAGATACTCAGGAAGAAACATATTCCTATAATGTAGAGGACAGCTACAGACAGTGGCGGGTTCTTTTTGTAAGGTATGTTAGGTAGAACATTGATCTATGTGCTTGCATGATCCTTGGGTTTTGAATCACCAATAAAACTTAAACAGATAACAGTACTTTTAATGGAGAATTCAGCCTCTATGATTTCATTAACCACTCTACCATTATAAAACAAATTGTACGAGTTTCATGTGCCAATTATTTGATGCATCTCAACAAATTGTGACAATACCAATTATATCAAGTTTCTTCTATGTAACTGAGTGCTTATAATTCTCTTTTTGTTTTCCCATTCTTACGTGGAGTCTGTAATAATGACTTCCAAATACAGTTGTCAAATACATATTTGTTTCAATATATGCTGCACCGTGCTGAAAATTAGGCATCTGGTTTATTTACGTTGTTCTCCATTATGCTCCTCCTGCTTGCCTTAGTGCTGAAAATATCTGAAAACAGAAAATATAAGGAATTTCCTTATCATCAACATCTTAAATCATGTTTAGAGTCAAGTCTAAATATGAAATTCTCATTTTTTTTCTGCTGCTGAGGTCAGGACTTTCCTTGCAAAACCAAGATCCATTGCATTTGCCTGGATTTCCCTTGTTTCCTTTCTGAGTGCTTCAATCTATTTCAAAACAGAGGGGTTCTTTTGTCTTTTATGCCTGAGCATCCATACTTCTCTTCAGCGATTTTTCACTTTTGTTGAATTAAGGATGTTGGCACTTCAGCATCCGTATGGGCCTCCATACAGGACTTCTGATAGGATGATCTGCCCATGTGGGCTGGGAAGCTCATATGCTGTTAACTACTTCATCCTACCAAAACCAGTGAAGTCTGCAGTGCCATCTAGTCTGCAGTGCCATCTAGTCTGCAGTGCCATCTTCTGTGCTTTGAGGCAACACTATTGATTTCCATTTCCCTTTTTAAATGAATTATTACTATCTGTGGTAAGTTAACTTCTCTCGGTGTTAACACTCATTTGGGGTCTTCATTTCAGATAATATCTTTAAAACTCTGTGTCACTGGTAGCAACAAATATACTGCAAGTTTACTTCTGTGTGATACGAAGTAGCACAGGCTATATTACTTCAAGGAAGTCATGCTGATAATTTGATTTGATCTCTGACTAAGATCTTCCATAATGTTCAGTGCACTTCCCCTGATGTAACCAAATACTTCACTGGTTTTGGTAGGATGAAGTAGTTAACAGCATATGAGCTTCCCAGCCCACATGGGCAGATCATCCTATCAGAAGTCCTGTATGGAGGCCCATACGGATGCTGAAGTGCCAACATCCTTAATTCAACAAAAGTGAAAAATCGCTGAAGAGAAGTATGGATGCTCAAGTATTGTTGCCTCAAAGCACAGAAGATGGCACTGCAGACTAGATGCTTAAAATGTTCTATTTCTTCTGTCTTGTAAGTAATCACTGGTGTTATAAATCCAGAAGAACTTCCTATTATTTCTCATTTCTAAGCCTCTGTTCACACAGAAGTGAATAACACTATTCTGTACTTTTAGTATATGAAGTCCTTAAAAGTAGTGCCACCAAATCAGAAACCTGGTGAAGATCTGGCATGATGGCTCTTACTGCTTGTTGAAACTGAATAGCTATAAATACTTGTGAGACAGTAGCTTACTTAAATAAATTTTATATAAATGTTTTGATGATACACACTAAAAATTTTTTGATTGTTCAGATTAATCTGAAAATGACTAGTTTATTTTGGCTGGATGATTTTCTCTACAGAAGAATGACCAAAGGCTTCTTTGGGAATTACAGTCTGCTTCAGGAATATTATTGGTAAATATTAATCTACAACAGATTTCTATTGAACCATAGAATGAAAGCTGATTTTTAATAGGATATTTAATTATCCTATATAAATTTCCTGAGGGTATGGAGGAAGAAGTTTGCACAATTACCAAATGGAGAAATTATAAAATCACCACATGGAACTCCTATAATGATAGATGTAGCGCATTCATGGGAAATGGCTTGATTAAAACAGCCTCTGAAGCTCAATGAACATTAGATTTAAATCCTGTCTTTTCTTCTGGCTACTTGACTGAAAGAGTCCTTGAATTGATAATGATAGGAACCACTTTTAAAAATATAAATCTATATTCTGTGAGAGGTGAGTGTATAAATGTGTATAGTATAAAGATAGGGAAGGTTGAGAAGTGTGATGATTTTGTCTTGTTGCCCTGAACTGGTTTTCCTCCCATATAAAACTCTTAAACTTTCAGTTTACTTTGGTGAAACTGAAAAGTTTCATCATGTCCATGGTGGAAAAACAATGATGGACAATTACAGGGAAAAGAGTAGTTCTTTATTTCTTTAATACATTCTAATCTTGTGTAAAGGCCATAATATAGAACATTGCAAAAATACCAGGAGTGGGTGAGTGTTATCAGCCCCTCATGGTCTTCCCCCTATCACCATGACTTGTGCTCTTTTGGTGGAGTAGAAAACACATTTTTATCCTCTCAAAGGGAGGGAGGGAGCTTTTTCCTGCTCCACCCACAGCACTTGCATGCTCTATTTCCCCCCGACACGCACTCCTGTGACATCCTCTAGCCTGGGTAGCCAGTACTCACCGCCTCTGTTTCTCCACTGTTTGTACCAGTTCTTTGGCATGGCCACACTGATTTCACTGTTCAGCATTGTAGGTAGTAGTCACACCACTTAAAGTTCACCTCCTTTTTCATGGTTCATTAATGCTTTTTGTCCTGAAGATCACAGGTCTCACTTTCTGAGTTGAAAGATGGATGCCACAAGAATTGCTAGGTAACGGAAAGCAGATCTGCTCTCAAAATTCTCTCTTGAAAGGTGAGGTGAAGAGGTTGAGCACCTAAACAGTGATCTGAAGCATTTTCAAGGCAATAATAAAACCCAAGAGAAAGCAAATGCACAAAAGTTGTGCAAGTACTTGACACCTTCCTTTTTCCATTATTGAAAGTCTGCTCATTTTCCACGAGAGCTGGTGTAAATATCAGCCATAATTACATTCATGCTACTAGCCTTGACATTCAAGTTAATCTGAAAAACACTCATTTTTCTATACTACCTTATGTAACCAGAACTCAGATGCAGTGATGGTTCACTGTCAGGTTTTGTTCTACTGTGTTTCAGTGCAGAGTATTACTTGACAGCTGTGAAAATGTTGGCTTGCCCTTTGTCTTACAAAGGAAAGTATTAGAAGAGCCTGACATTTGTCAAATGAAACTCTTATCGGTATGACCTATTTTTAGGTATCCTTTGAAACCTTATTATAAGTACCTGGAAAATAATGATCCTTCTGTTTCAGGAGAGAACATTCAGAAATGGCTTGTTAGAAAAGATAGACTCAGGGCCAGAAACATCCTGGCAATGTGTTGTGATAAGTTCCAAGCTTAAGGTTCTATAAAATGGTTTAATTTTTAGGAACCATTTTAGAAAACTAAAAAGATGCTGTGAAGCAAGCTGTATACAGAGAACTGTGTGACTGGGGAAAATCTTGCCCCACAACTCGATTTGAGTAAGCTTCTTGCTAAATTTAAATTTATCTTCAATAGATATCACTCATTATTTTAAATATACAACTATTTGCCTGCAGATAAACAATGCCTAGGTTTTGGGAACTTTTAGATAAGGCAGATATTTCGCAGAGTGCTACACAGAAGACCTGTGAGGGGCAGAGTCATATAAATTGTCATAGCAATTTTATTATAAGTGTATTATAAAGATATATGTATATAGCATAGTTAAGCAAGTGTAAATCTGGGAAATAAGTAGTGTTGGATGTACAGTATTTTCCCTTTCTATTACCTGCAATCATGGCCCCTTGTAAATAGGATGAAGAAAGGAAAGAGGATTTCTTTTGTCAAAAGGAATGGGTCACAGGGAGCAATTTACTAGAAGAAACTTTGGGTTTAGTGCTAGAACCAATACTCAAGGTGTTAGATAACTGCATGTACTCTTGAGGAATTTTGTGTTCAGAGATCCCAAACCATATCAAATGTTGATCAGAGATCAGTGATCAGTTAGTTAAAGCAAACCAGAGGTGTATGGTATGGGTGTTGTTGGTCATAGAATCTTAGGATGGTTTAGGTTGGGAGAGACCTTAAAGATCATCTAGCTCCAGCCTCCTTTCCACGGACAAGGATACTTTCACTAAACTATGTTTCTCAGAACTTCATTCAACCTGGCCTTGAACACTTCCAGGAATGGGTAATCCACAACTTCTCCGGGCAACCTGTTCCAGTGCCTCACCACCATCACAGTAAAAAAATTCTTCCTAACATCTGATCTAAATTTCTCCACTTTCAGTTTAAAACCATTCCCCCTTGGCCTATCACTATCTGCCTATGGAAAAAATGCCCTCCTTCTTTTTATAAGCTCCCTTTAAGTGCTGGAAGGTGTTATATGGTCTCCCCTGAGCCTTCTTTTCTCCAGGCTGAACAATCACAGCTTTCTCAGCCTGTCCGTGCTGGGAGAGGTGCTTCAGCCCTCTGACAGTCTTTGTGGACTCCTCTGGACATTCTCTAACAGGTCCATATTTTTCTTGTCCTGAGAACCCCAGAGTTGGATGCAACACTTCAGGTTGGGTCTCAAGAGGGCAGAGTAGAGGGGCAGTCAGAAAACCACACCCTCAGAAGAGATATACCTTGTTGCTACACTGCAAATATCTAAGATGGATACCTATTGAGGGAAAACAGAATATGGAAATCAAATTCTGGGATCCAATCACGCTCAAATACAGAGCAAACTTCCAAAATACCTAGATACACATTTACATCTGACCCATGCGTTTTTTCAGAAATAAATCAAATAAATCAAAGATAGCAAGTTCACCATGAAATGGCTCAAAGTTTCTCATTTATTCAGTCAAGATTCAGCTCTGATGTTGAGGATGATAAAACAGTTTTCTAGGGAGTGATAAAGTCACAGTGAAGTCACTGAAATTTTGGAGGAAGTGTATAGGAAGGCGATGGATGAAGACCATTGGCGTCATGTAGTTAGGGGGTGCCAAAATGGGGGATTAAGGCGGATGTTGCGGTTAAGACAGAGAAAAATGTCATGTGCAGTGGGAATAAGGATCCTCAAAGGAAGGGCTAGGTTGCAAAAAAGAATTGTCCTTGGAGAAGCTGTCATCTGGGCCACCCACAGGGACCTGTGGCAAAAGCCATGGATTAGTTTTAGAGATACAGTTATGAGACTGGAAAAGCCTAGAGACCCAGATGAAGTGCAGTTGGGAAGGACTTCCCACAGAAGGTGTGGGCTGCAGATCTTGACATAAATCCCCTCTCCTGTGTTTCCCAGCTTCACCATACTCACTCTGGAAGCAGCAATCATTTTCTCTTCTCTTTCTTCCCTCTTCCTGGAGCCATTCTTTTTCACCCTCTGTGTTTCCTGGGCTTTTAGAGCGCAGAGCATGCGAGGAAGAAGGTTAGAACATTCTGTCTTTCTCTCTTCTACTAGACAGCTTCTACTTAGCTGTCTATTTTTTCTGGGTCTTGAGACAGCTCTTTTCTAGTCAGTTCAGACTGAGAAGTAAAATGTAGAAATAGCTGAGCTTGTTTTAAGCCAGGCATAAGAAAAAGTCTGACCATGGCAGTAAGGATAAGGAGTTCTGTGGGCCAATTTTTTCCTGTGTTTCAGATACTTGCTGTACCTGAAAGATTGCAGCAAACAAATGAACCTTTTTGCATACGTATTCACTTCTGGTTGTTCAAACAGTGATCCATACTCTGTGTTATCATACTTACTCTAGGTCTGTTTGCAATCTTAATTTAAAACACAAATTTATCAGCAAATTATGTCAGCTGCAAGTTCAAAATAACATTCGATTACAATTAATTCACAAAGTAGGTGCATCACCTCCTCTAGCTCGGATATGATATGGTTTTTGCCATCAATACATATCTTACATTAATGAGTCAAATCACAGAGTATAGAAAAGTCATTTGTCACCCCAGATGGCACTTTAATCAGTTGGAAAACCAACCAAGTGCACTTCCAGAATATAGAGGCTTTTTTAGAATGGTTGCCAAAGTAAGGCCTGAGGTTACAGAGTTTTAAATAAAACTTTTTTGTTCAGCCAGGTAATGTATTTAGGTTCCTCTGTGGATGCAGAAGGTATTCATGCTGCTACATGCAAGATGGATGCAATAATATAGGATCCTGTGCCAATAAATATGTCATGCTTAAAATAATTTTCTTCTCTCAACATAAAATACTGAACTCGTAACAACTTGAGATTTATTATTGTCAGTCTTTCAACAAATTGGCTACTGAAAATTCCAACTGAAGATTGATTCAGAAAGTTTTAAGTTTCTGTCGGGTTAACTAAACAGTAAATGATACTCCTGAAAATGACCCAGGTTATCTAGGGTGCTTGATTTCTACAGTGGAAGAATTATAGTCCCTTTAGTTGGGTTGGCTGGTTATATTTGGCTTATTCTGCGGGTGCAAAAGCCTGAAGAAGAACAAGGAGTCCTGTCCCCAAACAGTATTTGCTCTGGTGAAACCATCTCTCATTTGGGGAGATGTCATGAAGACATTTCTGACTTCCACTTTGGGCCATTACTACTGGTAGGACTGCTAGATTCTCAGAAATTAGGAGCATAGATGATTATAAATAACAATTATTTTCAGTGATAGTGATATCGCAAAACCTCATCAGCATCACAAAAAAGTCTAACTCTAAAGTCTGTCAGTCTGCTGAACTATTTCCCATTTATGAATAAGTAAAAGAATGTTACACTGGGAACTTTAAAAAGCAGGGTTATTTTTATAAAGCTTGTCAATTAATAGAAAACATACACATAGGTTAATTAGGGGTCTTCTCAGTACCAGAATATCTCTGAAGCGGAATCTGAACCTCCTACTCCAAATGCTAATATTGCAACTATATGAACCTTCTCAGCTTCCAAGGCTGTAGTTCAGGGAGTTATGGTCTTGTTCTCAATAATGGTCTTCTAAAAATTGTTTGGTTTTCTTTTCTGCAGAGTATTTAAATGAAACTTAGTCTTTTAAGCCATGGTTATTGAGCTGGATTCTAGATTCATTTCACTACAATGGGAGTAGGGTATGTACATGAAAATTAACAGAAATAACATATGTGGCTGGATAGTAATTTTGACAACTGGGTTGGAAACAAAAACACTAATCACAAGAAGAAGTCATGAAGATGATCTGCTATTTTTTTCATGCACTGGCTGTGTAGCTCCTCCAAGAAAGTGCTATGGAGTTTAAAATGACAAATGGGCAGCATTGCATTACAGTTTTATACTTTACCCAAATGATGGAATAGTAGCACAAAGCTCTAACTATCTTGAAAGAGAGATTGACTGTGTATGGCCTGAAGAAAGAATGGCATACACTTAATCATGGGCAGCAGTTCCTATTGCTTCTAAATGTTCCTGACCATCCTTCCAGACTCAAACAGAGCTACCTCAGATCTCTCTAACCAGATAATTGGATGCTATGGCATATGAATCATTAGTGATTTAGGAGCCATTTCATGTTAGGATGACCCAGGATGTCAGTGAGAGCTGTTCCTACCTTTGGTAATGGAAACCAGTTGCCACTGCTAATAGTGGTTTTATTCAGAAAAAAAATAAAGCCTGGGAACTCGTGCACTACAGATTACTCTGACATGAGAGGAGATGAGCGTTGCACAGTACTTTGTGGTGTTCAGAAGTTTTCATTTATGCTATGTTGCACTGTGTGCCTGGCTTTGGCCCATGTTATGACATGGATTAGTTAAACTGCCTTTACATGTCACCTATATCACATTCTGTCCCAGGGCTGCCTTATACCTATGTCAGTCAACTGTATAGTCTACATGTAATTAAATTGTATGTACATGTACTACAAATTCACATTGCCTAACCAACCTTAGAGAACAAAGCTTTTGTATCCATTCTGCATAACTCTTCCAGTTCTAATCTGTCATTATGGTCAGAAGTCTATCTAACATCCTGTGTCTCATTTATTAAATATTGATCCATTTGGATTATAGCCATTTCTGCTGAGAATGTGAATAGTTGATCATCTTTAAAACAATTTTATGTATATTGTGAGACTTACTATTTAATTTCAGCAAAAATCCCTACTTCTGGTGTTCTTAGATGTGACTAGCCATTCCTACCTGTCTGCTCAGTGTTGAGGTACTATTTGTACGGTTGTACTGTAAACTAGGTTAGAAGCCGATAGAACTGAAAAGAAAAAAATAGAAAAAATAGGAAAAAAACTAAACCCAAAACCTCTCAGAAAAATTAAATTAAAAGGAAGGTATAAGTGAGAGGAAACAAAGGATTGGACCTGGGAAAGCTAGCACTTCTACCAAGAAAAAACATGGAGAAAAAGAGCACTCTTTTATATTTTATATTTATATAAAATATTATTTTATATATTTTCATATTATATTTTATGGACTAATTGGATTTTTCAGGCTTTCCTCATTCTTTTATCTAGGTATAATTTTTAATAGTTCTCATAATGTGGTAAATTCAAATGATGACACAGTCCTCTAGACCTGGCTCCACAAATGACACATAGAGTAGCTTATGTCTTCTGTTTCTTAAGTATCACATACCAGTCAATACATCAAAGAATAACTTAATTATTGTAACAGCACCAGTTGGTTGACTTAGTACTGAGTTTGTAGCATGTACCTTCTTGTTTACAGTCTCCTGTCTACTCTTCCTTTTTTCATTTACTGTTTTATTTCTCTCCCCTAAGAAAACATTTTGTACTTTATTTAATTTTATTTTACTGAATAATTTTCAAACATTTTTCATTTTTGTCTTCTCCAAACTGTTCACAACCCATCTGAACTTGTGTCATGTGCCGCTTAGTACAGGCACAGGGTGAGAAGTTTTAATTCAGTATTTTCCCCCAGTTTTCTTCAGAAGCAAAGCACTAGCAGGAATGATTTGATTCTGTGGAGCATTTCAGTTCTGACAGGGAACTGATGGCTCCATTGAAACTTCTAAGACCGTTTTCCCATGAGTCACATACCTCCAAATGCAGAGCTGTGGCAAAAGACAATGCTGCTCTCCCCTACTCCCTTGGATGCGTGGAGTTTACTGCCACTCTGTGAGCTCATTGGTTGGCCTTTAAAAGTCTGTAATTATCTCCACCAAGAATAGTATTAACTTTAGAAAGCCCCCTTCAGCCCATCCTTTGTCTGCTGCCAGCTGCTATAGATCTGTCTGTCGCACTGAATTAAATTAGCACATCCAAAAGCACTGTCTCTGAAATGATTGACAAAAATTCTGCCATTGCTCGTACGGGAAATAGGAATAAAAAAAAGGCTAACAGCAGCCTTAGTGACTGTATTTGCAAGACATGAAGACTGTATCAGATCCTCAGCTGTTATATACTGTTATAACTCACTGGATATAAATATAATTGAGCTATGCCAACGTTAAATCATTTGAGAGCCTGGCCTGAAACACAATTAAATATATCAAGGTTGAAGTAATTGGTCCACCACAAAGCATTAATATAGTGGTTTACTTTTACCATGGGCTGCTCACATGCACTAAACAATTATAATTGTGTTCTTATTTAACCCTAATATCTCTGTTATCTACATAACTCTTCTGTCAGACACTGTTAGGCAATAAAGGCAGCTGGGTTTAATTTCTGGAGCTGGGTTCAATTTCTGGGGCTGCCAGCAAAAAGTCCAGCAGAAAAAAAAGTTCTAAAATTTTAGTTGACACCAGTTTTAGCATCCACCTCCAGCCTTGGCAAACTATTAGACTGCCTGAATCATGGTGCATTAGCAGTATGTTTGCAATTACAGGCAAAGATTTTAAACAGCAGGATTAAATCAAGGATAAATTTTATTGTGCTGAAAACAATAAAATGTTAACTTTAGGAACTGGAGATGAAGAGGCATGATTCCTTAGGATGCACTGTCAGTAGTACTGGATCACCAGTGGAAGTAGCTATACTATGTTAGACAATTATAACCTGAGTTTATTCTCCTCATGGTGTGGAGGTGGTGTGCTAAGCAGATCTTTCTCTCATGCCTGAGGCATGGAGAGTTTGGGAAAGCTCTGATGCCTATTACAGAGCTGCTTCATTTATGAATGGGAAATAAAGTGGTTTTGACTCCAGGTTGCTGACATCAGAGTCACTCATTGCTCATCCATTTCAAAGTTACTGAATGTTGGAGCCTTGTCTGCAGCTCAGACCACTAGAATGTCATTTCTGAGCTTCCCTGCAGCAGCACTACTGGGATCTCTGCACCACTGTTGCAGGGATACCCCTCACTAAATGTGTGTGGCTCTTACATAAAGCACCAGCTGGACCCTGAATTAAAAAACTCAGCCAAAAGGGTACTGGTGACCATCCCTAGGTTGTTGTGTAGTGTAGTGCTTCAGGTCCTCTCAAGTTCTCTCTGAATCTCTGTCCTCTGCCGCTGAGCACCTCACCCTCCCTCACCTTCTCGAAGCAGATTGAATCACTGACTCCGTGTACCGTGGGCCTGTCATTTCTCTTGCACATACAGATACAAAAGACACATGTACTTGGCTTTAGAAAATGGAAGGTTTAGCTTATTCTTTTTACAAATTGTCCCATATTGAATCATAATTGATAGGTAAAAGAGGATCCCCCTCTGCCATGAAGATCTCTTGCTCTCCAAATCTGCACCTTCTCAAAGGGATCCTGTCTGGAGTTTCTGGAACTCTGAGGAGTTTAAGGTTTTATAGTAAAAATAATTTGATTTTCCTAGAGGGTTTGGAAAAAATGAGCTGTTTGGCACTCAAAGGTTGACATAAGTGGATCTAACCAGGGATTCTCCAGCTGTAGGGGAGACAGGCAGAGTGGGTTAGAAAATTAGTAACAGTCTCTTTTGGATGCAAAGATGTTGAAGCAGTATGAGTGCAGCCCTCAGAGAAAAGATCTTCTTGCAGCCCAGAGCAAGTTGCAGGGGTTACAGTGGGGATTTCTGAACAAGGAAACTGCTGACTATTTATTTTTTTTAGTCAGAGAAACAGAACTGAGCAAATTTGTCTCTGCTCACCAGTTTCTTATTCTAGAAGATTGTGAGTTTTGGCTAGAGGGAGTAATATTATGAGTTATATTTCTTTAAACCTTATTAACCTGTGTAAGTACATCAATGGTTGTTTCTTGGGGATAGAAGGTGTTGTGAAAAGTGTTGGATGGGTGTTTAATATTGCGTGTTTAATATTTCCAGCTCATTTTGGATGCACTGCTTTTTTGTTATAGGATTAGATAAGAATGAAAAACATAGGATTTTCATGTAATGGGACATTTTAAGTTTGAGAAAAGAGGTGAATCCCTTCTAAGCTGATCAAATAATAACTTTTGTTGCAGATGAGCAGGAGCTGAAGATTTAGAAAGCAATGAGCTGTATCACATCCCATTTTCAATCTCCTTTCTCATGTGCGGCAAGGAAGCATTATAGCTACTAAAAGAAAAGTAATGAGAATCATTTGTGCAATGCTGTAAGTCTGTTTAGATCCTGCTTGACTAGTTCTTTATCTTTGCTTCCTGTTGGCATACCTGTGATGTAATGCCACTACTCCTGCTTTAAATATGTTCTTTTAAACATTGTGGAAAGAACTGGTGAGAGCAACCTGTCTCCTATCTCATGTGATCTAAGTCACCTTCAATACTCTCTGTGGCTTGTATCATTAATGAAATCTCACTGTTAGAAAATGAGGAAAAATTGACTGGAATAGGAATTTTCAAAATGGTATCAGAAAGCAAGTTCTAACTGTTGTGCTTTGTTGCTGTGGTTTGGAATTCCTTGAAAGCAAAAAGAGAAAGGCCAAAGCACAGCAATGAGAGCACAGGAAACCTGCCGGTGGAGCAGGAATGCCAGGCAGAGGATGAAAGAGAGCTGTGCTGCTGGCACTGACATGCAGCAGAAGGGCTCGCCAGTCAGTCATGTCCTGTATGAAGTCCAATAACCTGCTGGGTTAGACGGCTTAATATTTATGCAGTTGAATTACACTTGCTGTTTCTTTGGCAATTCATACAATTGACAAGTTTGACTAAAAAGTGAGTGTACAGTATCCCTGATCAAATTTTTTTTGTTGCTTTAGAGTAAGCTTTTGACATGACACTTTCCATATTTTAAGAGTTTTCTGTAATTTAATAATATATTTATTTATTTATTTATTTGCTAATGGCAGAAAGCCTGATTTTATCCAGACAGTCAAGGATTGCAGGAAGAAGCAATATATTTTATTAGACTGCCTCATTTACCTGGAAAAAAGTAGACATTTTCAGGCACATATTTTCTTCTTCAGGCCAACATATGTATATGTATGTCTATGCATATGTATATGTGTATATTTAGTTCTTTTTAAGGTTCTCAGTTTGCTGACAGATGACCCTCTCCTGTTTGTGCACTTACAACATGCATATTTGAAGAAAGGTATCCTCTGTATTTCCTCTGTATCTCTGTTTCATGCTTTGTTGAAGGAGTAGTTCTGAATTTTTTCATAAGCATCCTCTACTCTAGTTGGTCATTTCATTATCTAAAAGGTATGCTGGATGGGTTTATGATTACTGAAGGAAAAAAATGTCTCTGGTAAATAAATCAACGTGTACCTGTCTGGAAATTCTTCAGGTGTTCTCAGGAAATTAGTATTTGAGTAATTGGATTTGTTTTTTTCCACAACAATATGAATTTTGTTATATTTAATGCATAAAGAACCATGTTTTTCAGTATTTCTTATGACAAGTGATTAAAAAACTCTTTGGAACTCCTATGATTGAAATAGTAGTTTTCATTTTGTTAATTTTACATTATTTCATTATTTTGTTACTTGTACATATCGTGCCATTTAACAGTACAGTAGCTAAAATATCTCTCTTCTGTTTTTCATTAAACATTTTATAAACAGCTAAACTTACCCTGCAGTTTAGAGACACCATACTGCTTTGATAAGACATCACAGTAAATATTACTATCTATAATGAAATACAAAAAAAGTAATAATCAGGAAAACATCAAGAGTAATATTTTGAATCCAACAATATTCTCTCTTTTTGCTATTAAATGCATATTAAAATAATTTACAACTTGCAACTCATTAGAAATAAAATATTTTGATACAATATTGTGTTCTAAATTAAAAACTAAAGTGCCAAAATATTTTGTAAGATAAGCATTTATAATTTTGTTCCATTGATGGTTAACAGCACTGATGGCCTTGGAAAAGTTGGCCAGCTTAACAAGAAACCAACACCATTAACAGACTTGTTTGTTAAAAATCAATATATTGAGTAAAAATACAGATTTCAAATATCTTAAATAGACAGAGTTGAAAACAGTACTTTGTCTGTCTGCTGTAATTTTTTCATTACCAAAGCCCTGATATTTTACTTATCTCATATTTTTAACTGTCACTGAAAAACTAAAAAGATTATAAAATCTTCTCTAGGGGAAGGCTTATCCTGCTGTAAAGAAGCAGGTCCAGGTTTGGGTAATGACCCACTGCAAGGCACTGGGGATCAGAAGAGGGAGTGCTCTGCTACTGGCATACAAGAATCACAGCTCTGCTAGGAAGATTTCTCTTTATTTTACCTGTGAGGCTAGGGAGAGCCCCTCAGTTAATGAAGTCCTGACAAACTCAAGTTAACAGAGTCTAGCATTTGCTCCACTTCCTTTTAACCCCACTTTCTGTAAGGAAATTTTAAATTTTTCACAGATTAAAATTCTTCAAGTCTGAAATGTGTTTGTACTTTACTCACTACACATGAGACTTAAAGTTTCCACCTGTGTGAAGAGAGATTTTCACCAGGGGAATGATAACAGTGGTGTTATCATGGTCTTTACCATAATTTGAAACTCTAGGCTCTGGGAACTCGTGTACAGGTCAAGGGATTTCCTATGAGTCTGTATGGGCTTTACATGGCAAGATTTCAGTACTACAGGGGTGGCTTCTGTGAGAAGCTGCCAGAAGGCTCCCCCATGTCCAACAGAGCCCATGACAGCCATTTCCAAGCTGTGCCCATCACTGACCAAGGCTGAGCCCATCTGCAATGGTGGTAGCACCTCTTGGATAGTTGCAAAAGGAAAAAAAAAGCCTGCACATCAGCGGTCAGAAGAGCCAAGTGAGAACATGTGGGAAGAACAACTCTGCAGATACCAAGGTCATTGCAGAAGGAGGCGGAGGAGGTGCTCCAAGTGCTGGAGCAGAAAGTCCCCTGCAGCTACTGTGCAGACCATGGTGAGGCAGCTGTGCCTCTGCAGGCCATGGAAGTCCATGGTGGAGCAGAGATACACCTGCAGCCTGTGGAGGACTCCACAGTGGAGTGGGGGGACGCCCAAAGGAGATTGTGCAACCCCGTGGAGACCTCATGCTGAAGCAGGTTCCTGACAGGACCTGTGGCCCTGTGGAAATGGGAGCCCACACTGGAGCAGGTTTGCTGGCAGGACTAGTGAACCTGTGAGGGACCAACACCAGAGCAAGGGAGGAGTGTGAGGAATCTTGCCCCTGAGAAAGGAGGAACAGCAGAGACCACACGTGATGAAGTGACTGAAATTCCTGTTCCCCATTCCCCTGCATTGCTTGGGGAAAGGAGGTAGAGCAAACTGGGAGAGAAATTAAGTACTTACCTTGACCCACAAGCCTTTCATTATAATTTCTCTCCTCCACCCAGCTGAGGAGGCCAGTGATAGAGTGACTTTGGTGAGCACCTACTGTGCAGTCAGGATCAACCCATCAGAGGGATATCAAAGGTTATCTGTTTATCATAAAGCTTTTTTAAATGTAATGAAGGAGTTGAATGAGGAAATTTGGCTGTTCATTTGCAGCAAAACATGAACACCAGCCCAAGGCCCTGTTTTCAGTGCTGCATACTTATGCCAACCAGAAGGAATCGGATATGATAGTGATGGAAAATAAAGTGAAGAAGGTGGTGGGAATCCCAACCAAGATCTCCTAGGAGCTTCTGAAGAGGGAAGTCCCCAAGGAAATAAACACATTGTGTTCCTCATACTTTTTTCATGTTGCCTTGGTTTTGCTGACAGTGAAAGTCATTCATGACAAACATTAGAAGTGTGTGGGCAAATCAATCGTCCATTTCTGAACCTAACTTGAAACATGTGGGACACTTACAGCTTGGGTTCATGTCCCATTTAAACATAAACGTGGGAAGATGGCTAGAAAGAAGAAATCTGTAAGCAGGCGGGTAGGAAAAAGACTTGGACAAGAGGGAAAGTCTAATTAAAAATAAAGGAATGCAGTATAAAATAGTATGTTATCTAGAGGCCACCCATTTCTGCCAGCCAATTTTTTAACGAATAACGCATGCTTCCCTTTAGCAGTAGGAAAACATGTCTTATTTTTAATTGCATTAGAGGATGTAAGAAAAAAGAGGAGTGAGGTAGGGGAGGAACTTGGCTTTGGGTTACAGAGGAAATATGTTCAGAAATGGAGCTTTACATATCCCACACACACACTTTGAAACAGTCTAAGACATTTGGAAAACTTCAAATGCTACTACATTCTCACATCTGTATCATAAACAGTTACTAGAAACCTTATTGTTCCTAATATTACACTGTCATAGGCAACTGCCTGTGCTCTCTGTATGAAAGTATCAACTCTGGTTACACAAGCATCTGTTACTTCGTGTTGGATCTGGGCTGTAAAAAAAGTCATTAAGACACTCCCAGTGGCCTAATGGTATGGGGTAACAGGCTGTCACCTTATAATTGCTGGAATTGAGAATTGTTGACTTTTAAATAGTCTCAAATAAAATATTGCTTATTTGGACTCCACCTGCTGTGTTATTTCTTAGCGAACACATTCCAAAGACAAGTTTTGCCTTGAAGACTTGTATTTGATGAAAAATGAAAGTCTACATCTCATTCCCATTAGAAGCAATTTTTCCCATCTTATTTCATGTCTTCATCATTACCATTGTTCCTGGTTAAACATTTTTTCTTAATGGCATCTACTGCCAAATTGCAAAGCAAAAACCGTATAAAACCTTCAAAATTTCATTTCAAATTTCACAACACAGTCAGTCTTCTACTGTGATAAAATTGCAACACAGAAATACCATCATCGTCATCAAAGAGTTCGTTTTCATTCTACATTATTTTTTGTTAATGACTGTGTAGAGGGCACTGTTAATATACTAAGGAACTTCAGTAGAAGAATAAAAAACCAGTTGACTGTGCCCTATCATTTGAATCAATTGGCAACAGAAAGTTGAGAATACTAGGGAAACACAGAAGTATATTGAATAATATAAGTTAAAATTTTAAATAGTTCAGAAGCATTGTGAAATTTATTTTACTGTTACAAATACCACATTTGTGTTACAGTTGGAAAAAGGAGGTTAGCTGGTTGGAAATGATCAACCAAATAGGAAGAGTCACTGAAAGAAAGGCAGGAGAGCCAACAGAGCAGGATGAGAACCAGGGAGCCAGAAGTGTCTGTGGTCAGAATGAGTATCCTGAGGGAGAGGCAGCAAGTAGCCAGCTGGCATGGAGAGCAGAGTACCCAGCAGAGACTATACAGTGCAACAAAAGCTTTACCTTCAAAGTTCTTCTCTGTGTGCTGTTTCACCATTGCTCTAGTCAAACACTTCATCACAACCCATGTGTTAATAGTAAATGTAACTTTTCTATATTCTCCTGCTTTAGATAAGTTAAAAAAAAAAAAAGAGACATTTTGTTTTATTAGCTGCATTTATTTATGAGGTGTGAGCTTTCTTAATGGACAGAGTGGGAGGTAGCGGAGTACTCCAACATTCAGTCAATACAGAATCTCCTACCTCACAGTAATAGTAATTGTTTTTAAGGAAAAAACTACTCTAAGAGCAGTTTTTAGTTGTATTGTGACATAATGGCTGTATAAATCATGGAGAAACTGAAATCACAAAACTCATCTCCTTGCTATATAAACAACTTTAATTCTTTTTGGTTTCATGCCATATATTGTTTGCAATCAGGAGCCTACTCATTTTTGCGCATTTGAGAAAACCATGGCAGACAAACTCACAATACTTTACAAAAGCGAAATAGACATATCAAATAAGTGACAGAATATCTGAAATGTATTTTTTTTTCACTTGGAAAAATTTAAAATATACTTTTACCTTAATTTCTTTAAATTAAAAAATAAAGTGGCTATTGTGAGCATATTTCACCTTGCAGAGTGTCCCTAATTCTACTTTTACTTATTTCTAAGCAGTCAATAATTTAATATGTGGTCATTGATTTAATTTATATTCATGATAATTGAATTTTCAGAAAACATTGAAAATATGTATATGAATATAATTTTTTTTCCTAAATTGGTATGTAATTCCCTTTTTCTAAGATTAGAATTTTCATTGTGCTAGACCAATAGTCATCATGTTCAATTGTTATGATTATGGTAAAGCTTGGCTTTGAGAAGTATAGATACCGTATTTCTGAATGGAACAAATGTCTGAAGAAAATAGAAGGGCATCTTAATCTTTTGACACTGTAGTGTAAATTTCTGTGCTGCTGGTGAAACCTCCAACACTGATAACAACTGCCAACTGTTTTCTACTTGCTGTAAATTTAAAAGTTCAAATTTACCTCTACTACTGCTCTAAATCAAGTCAGGATCAAAACTTCTATTTTTTTCAATAGTTCAAATATTTCTTAGAGCTTTATTGTGCAACTCGCTGATTTCAGCTTGCAGAGGTTCATGTGAATCATTTTAACAGGCTTGAGTGGGTTTACAGCCCATCATTTTGATTTGAGTAAACCTCAAAGCCCAATGGGAATTTCGTCTCAAATCATAAGAACTGAATCAAGACTATGCATAATTTGTTGTAAACTCTATGTCAGCCTGCTTTCTCTGCAAACCTCTCCTAGCATTGTGAGAGGATTTGGAAAGCTCAGCAAACCTTGAGGAGAATCTAGTTTCTTGGCTTGTGACCAAACCACAAACCTTAGAAATTGATTTTTTTTTCCTTGCAAAGGTTTTACAGAGTTCTCATTACCCTGCAGTTGTGTTCAAGGCGATTCTTTGCTTTTCTGTGCCTGTCTGCTGTGCTGCTTCTGAAGTGAGAAAAACCTTTCCTGCAGTTAGTAGAAAACTACCTCCTTCGCCCTTGGACATTTTCCCTACCGCATTTTCCATAAAAAAGAACAAATTGTGAGGACAGATTTTTAAATGTATGTTGTGTTTAAGTCTCAGTATAAAGTAGTTTTCTTTTAATTTTTAAATCTTACCTTTATTTGTTCATATATCACTTCTTCTGATGACTTCAGTTACCTTCAAGGTAGACTATATCTTCATGTTCGTGTAGTCCAAAACACAACTGGACCATGATCCTACGTGGGGCCTCTGGGCACATCTACAATGTAAATAAATAGTAGTAGTAGTAGTAGTAGTAGTAGTAGTACTACTACTACTAGCCTCTTGTACAATTTATGTGAGCTATAGCACACATTATAGGAGTAAACCTTCCACGAAAAAAGTTTCTTGGTGCCAGATATGTTTTTGTTGGTCAGGAGGCCTGTTCTGACTCTAACAATTCACAATTGTGGGAGCAATTTCTCATACCAGCCACCCCTCTTTGGGGCTGTAAATTCTCCTCTTTGAACCTTATAAATCCGTTGACCTCTATAACTTGGCACTTTGCATCAGAATAAATGACCCACCTGCTAATGAATTTATTGAAACAAAGCATACATTTTACTAACGTGACTCCACGTTTTTCCAAATGTTTACTTGGAAATCTCTAAGGAAAGTCATCTGCTTAAAAAAAAGTAGTTTTCTAAACTAATTCCTTGGCTTTATTTAAACATTTAAAGTATATGTTGAAATGCTGTATGAAATAGTGCCAAAAAGTGAATAATAGTGGATATTATTTCTAAATGTTCATCTGTAACTACATCTTTCTAAACTTAAAATTTATGTTTCATGAGAGTTTTTTCAGGGAGGAATGCATTATATTTTAAAAAGAAATTAATGACCTTCAGTAAAAGTAGAGATGGCTGGCAACTCTGCTTTGTGTGTAGTAATAAAAATGGTTTATTGGCCTAACACAGTTAAATGCAGGAGCCAAATTATACTCAGGCTCAACTTCATATCTTGTGTGACTCTGGGGGCATCATTTGCTGACCCGGATTCCTCCCCTTCTCCAATTCCTCTTCTTTTTCTGCCTGAAAAAAAAAGTTTAAATGAAGTAAAGCAAATAGCTTTTCTTTCATTTAACTGTATTTGTTTTCCATTGGCTCCTTTAAAGCAACACCAGTAATGTCCCCAGAGTTTCCAAACCCATTTATTTTCTATCTACTACCTGCCAACTCAAAGCAGAAGCTAATTCACCCCAGAAGGTTTAACTCCGGTTAGCTGCAGTATCAGGGGCATATCAGTGCCACTGTGTGTAGGTAAGGATCAATAGGCTCAGAAAGTACAGAAAGGAAAGCAGATCATGAAAAAATCAGAGGGACCTGGTGTCTGGCTTTGGTAGGGGAGATTGTTCTGGAATAAAAAGGAATATTCCACAAGGAAAAAGGGAAACTCAAGCCGATTGTAAAAATTGAGTTGTAGTTTAGTAGTTTTCTCTTTTGACTCACAGTGCTATTAAGAAGTAAGTTGCGTAGTCAGGTTAGAGAAGGATTTTCATGGCTCTGAAGGACTGAAATCCTAATTTTGAAAGCATGCCTTAACATCTTGAAGCTTCTCTTCCTCAGTCTCTCCCATGGAAACAATTTATGTGTCCAGGCATTTCACTTTACGAACTCTAGACTGAATACTCAATGTCAAAGGTGACGGGAGCTAGTCAGAAAGATCCAAATCCATATATGTTATTCATAGAAGTGTAAAACCCTCCCCAAAGGAAAAATTATGTGAAATGCTTACCATAACTGTGAACAATTATGTAAGAGTAGGATTTTTGACTGGAATTCTTGTGTTGTGATCCCTGATGAAATTTTTTGGCAGAGTTTTGAGATACAGTTTATATTTCCACAGTCTCAAATGCAACTTGCAACCTTTAGCAGTTCTCCTACTCTTATTGCTAGAGACTCCTCATTAAAATTGTCTCTGTGCTTTCAATATATTAATTTAAAAGGACTATTGACCATCTGATTTTGTGTGGCAGTAATTTTTACTTATTCCAAAAGTATAGATTTTATATAAGCTAAAGCATTTCTGTGCTTGGAAAAATAAATTGTATGTTACAGACACAGAAGAGGATAATCAATAATGCTACTGTCTGAACTGTTACTTATGCAAGAAACTGAATATCTACAAGAGACACAGGGTATCCCAACAGCCAAACCCCACTGCCTTTATGGAGGAAGGCAAATTGCTCTGTCTTTGCAAATCTTGGATTTATGAAAAGATTTCCTCCCAAATTTTCAACATCAAGAAATCAGCATGACCCTTGAAATCAGCGTGGTACAAGAGCAACGTGCAATACCAGCTGGGCAACTAAGCAGCAGAATTCTCTGCATTGATTTTTAACTTTCTTAATCTCTGTGAGTATAATTTGTCCTAGGTTCCCTCTTCAACTTTGAAGATTTCTTAGAGGAAGGGAGAAAAAAGCAGTCTCTTGAATGCAAGCCAGACAATGGTATGATCACAGAAAAATTATTTCTAACAGTTTAAGGTGATTCTTTGGGGCTTGAAAGATGACATTTGCCCATGCTATGAACACCAGGTAAAACATCAGTAAACTCATTCTCTCCAACACCAAGGAAAGAGGGAAATAGAGGCATATGTACATACTGATGGATGGTGAGACAGGTGACTACCCCAATCATCCAGCTCAATCCAAACGTACCTCACTCGAGATCCAGTCCATGGCCATCATTGCACCATCATGAGAAAGACTGAACAACCTCTGAAACTGTGAGATGTGTTTTCCTTCACATACTGTGGTCCAATCAACATCTCAACTTCTCTTCAGCAAACTAAGCACCTGTGTTCTATAAACCTTACAGCCATCTGTCCAGTGAAATTCTACCAAAATGCTCATATTGACATGACATGAGAAGGCAGTTAGGGCTGTTCAGCCTGGACAAGAGAAGGCTACAGGGAGACCTTAGAGCACCATCCAGTACCTGAAGGGGACCTACAAGAAGACTGCAGAGGAACTGTTTACAGGGGCTTGTAATGACAGGAGAAGAGGGAATAGCTTTAAGGTGAAAGAGGATAGATTTAGATTGGATATTAGGAAGAAATTATTTACTGTGTGGGTGGTGAGGCATTGGAAAAAGTTGCCCAGAGAAGTCGTGGATGTGTTCAAGATCGGGATGAATGGGGCTCTGAGCAACCTGGTCTTGTGGAAGCTGTCCCTGCCTATGGCAGAGGTGTGCTGGAATTAGATGATCTTAAGATCCCTTCCAACCCAGGCGATTATATAATTCTAGGATTCTAGGATTATATGATTCTATGGTTCTATGATATGATATTCTTACTATGTGGACACTGGCATGTATTAACTCCACCTAGGTTTAGACACTTAAGTGAGGCATCAAAGTTAGGAAAATAAAAACCTTGGACACTGTTTCAAAGCAAGATTGTTTAAGTACTACACAATTAGAATAATTATTGAATGTAGAGGGGTCCAATTCAGGTCAAGAACTGGACAGTGGTAGTAAAGAGGAAGTCTTAGTAATGATATGCTAGGGTGTAAACTCACTTCCATCCATATGATCTTCCTCCTCTTACACTTAAATTCATTCGCCATGCAAAGACAGCTTTATGCTTGCACTCTGTATCTGCCAGCCTGCTTGCCTGTGCTTCCTCATTCTCAGTTTCTCAATAAATTGTCACTCTCTCACCCAGTTTCTGTATCTGACAAAAGGGATGAGATCTTGAACATTATTCAGGCCCCATATATAATTTTTTATGAAAGCAGGTGAGCAGACAGAGAAAAGAGATGCAGTAACTTTTTCAGCTAAAAGATAGGTTATAACATGAACTTATGACTTGTTGCATACTAGACAATCCATCATGGAAGAAATTTTATAAATTATTGGCTTGGTAAACCTTTAGATGGATCTCAGCTGTTCATGCATATTAGAGTATAGCAATCATGAGTGAATGGGCTGAAATGGGTTAAGAACTCCTTATCTTTATAAAATAGACTATGTGGAACTTTTATAACTACATATTTTATGAGTACAATCTTTGTGCAATTTTAGTATACTTATCCAAACAGTAAAAATGCAAAAGTATTTTCTAAATCTTAGCAAAATTGGTATAAAAGTCCTTAAAAGTTCAGTGGAAAGGGGAATTGTCTACATTACTGAGAAGAGGAGGATCAGGAAATATTTTAATGGCATTTCATTCACGAATCAGAAAGTGTTAGCAAGAATGTGCTTGCTTATGGTTTTTTTTTTCCCATTAATGTTTCACAAACCACCTACTCATGCACACACATAGATCTCATCCCTAACATTTGGATTCCTCTTAATCAAAAACTGAAAAGCATTTTGTTAAGTATTTTATCTTTTTGATCTTTAATTCTTACCAGTCAAAAAAAGCACTTCTTCATTGAAAAAAAAAAAAATCTTAAAAATGTTTTTACCAAACAAAATTTTGTCCATATGAAAACTGTATTCAAGCTTACGCAAATTATAGAAAAAAATAGATATTATTGATGTCACTCATGCTCCACATAGAGAGGATTAACGATGTGACAGCTTCAGGTGGCTGCTGCTGCTGCTACTACTCTCTTCTGCTCTGACACAGAAGACATTTGAAGTTATGACTGTGGCCAGGGTCATGAGACTGAGAGGAACAGGTCCCTAAATTCATGTAAAACTGGGTGATATTTGGGGTTGCCTTGTAACCTGTAATGGAAGACAGGCAGCTCGTGAAGGTTTGGAACCTTTTTTAGACTTAATTCTGGGCTACCATAAAACCGACGCTACTTTGAGTCCTTAAAGTAAGTTTGACCTATTGTGTCACATTTAGCTCTTTAAATAGTGTAAGAATTTAAACTACTTTAAGAGTTTAACATGTAGTTGATAGAAGAAAAGAAGTCATATCCTGAGGCTTCAAAGGGGAAGTGGTGGGTTGTACAATGCAAAACCATTCACTACATAGTGTTACAGCACGAGCATCTGAACTAGCGTCAGAATTTAGGGTGACCATTTTGGTCCGACTTCATGTAAAAATGATGTCGCTGACATCATCTGATGTTTTTGGAGGTGGTCTTCACAAGGGTGGTCCCTTTATTCCCATTCAAATTGTTGGACCTCTGTGCTGCTTTGGATGTGACTGGTTACAGAAACCTGTCATGTTGCTGAATCACAGAACCATAGAATCATAGTTGAGTTGGAAGGGACCCACAAGGATCATCGAGTCCAACTCTTAGCCCTGCACAGGACCATCACACCCCAAAAATCACACCATGTGCCCGAGAGTATCATCATTCTTGAACTCTGTCAGGCTTAGTGCTGTGACCAGTTCCCTGGGGAGTCTGTTCCAGTGCCCAGTCACCCTCTGGGGGAAGAACCTTTTTTCTAATATCCAGCCTAAACTCCCCTGACACAATTGCAGGCCATTCCATCAGGTCTTGTCACTGGTCACCAGTGAAAAGTGCCTGAAGGCAGTGCCTTGGTGTTACTTTAGTTATTTCTCTGAGACTGAATACAGAATTATTACTAAGTTTTGCTTCCCCCAAGGAAAAGTATATTTCTAAGGCTTTCCTTTGCTGTTGGAGATCTGGTAACTGGAATAAAATCATGTGGTTCCATCTGAATCTGATAAGGCAGAAGAGTATGCAGACTGGAGGAAAGAACCACTTCAAGGAATTCAGTTTGACAACCAGCACAAGAGGGCTTCTTGCAGGAAAATGGGGAAGAATTCACTGAAAACAAAACAGTTTATTGAAACAAGAATTCAAATCCAGGATCTTACTCATTCCTGGTGAATATGCAGATCTAAGGTGTACCGGATATTCTCTCTTGCCCATATTTGCAGCACGAAGAGTACAGACCATCTTCTAAGCACTCCTGCCTAAACTGGGCTCCATGGGCAGTATTCTAATTCAAAGGCAGCTCTCATACAGGTGTGGATGCATTTTTCTGAGGGAGAATGAAGCTATTGATATACTTTATAAAGTGCAACAGTTTCTTCTCCCAGGTAACAGGACACACAGAGCAAAATGTCAGACATAGTCAACCTACTGAACACAAGCTAACAAGATCTTGAACAATTTTCTGCAAAGGAGTATGATGAACCCATTATAAGGAATGATGTGGGCCCTCTGTGGGCTCTCAGTGTTTCAACTGTATTGTTATTTGTCATATTTACAGTATATGACAAATGAGCTAAGGGGAGAAAAACCTGGACTGGAAGGAGATTAGATCATCTGGGATGAAAAACTGCCAACACTGAGGCTTTACACCAAAAGAAAAGTAATAATCACGCCTTACATAAAGCATATGTAAGCTCAGCAACTACCTTGAAAAAATGTCCCCCTTCAGGACATTTCTTACCTTTTCTTCTACACACAGCTCCCCCATCTCATTTATCTTTGATGCAAAGCTGCATTTTCCTTCTTCTTTGTCCTCTCCTGCAGAAAACATCATATATGGAAACATGAGCAGACTGTGGTTTGAATCACTTCCACCCTTTCAGAAATTATTAAGCATCCAGCCTACAAGAAGCCATGTTTCTAATCACTTTTATGTTCCATTGACCGAGTTCTTTTCCCAATAGCACTGTCATTTAATACTGAATACTACCGAAGCCTGAATGCCTTTAAAGATTTTTGCTTCATATTGTTTTTTGGTTCTTGGTTTTGTTTTTGTTTTGTGTTTGTTTTATTTTTTTTACCCTTGAGGTTCATTTCTGCATCACCTTTGACATCTATGTATGTAACCCCATATCAGTGCAAATCATCTTAGAAAATTTTCTTAACGTTGCTCTACTCAGCTTACTGGATGCTGTTTTGCAGATACTTTGAATGGATACAGAGGTTAGATGGTCCTTTCAAATTCAACCTCAACGAAACACATTTATGAGAACTTGATGGCATAAAGTGTAATGTACAATATATGCCTAAGTATTTAAAGTGTATACTACAGAATGAGATATTTTACTGGCTGAAATCATATAATTTAACTTGTGGCAATGACCTCCTGCTGTTCGACATATTTTCTGTGTGTGCATAGACATTACATGGAAGGAAAAACCATACTATAGGCAGCTCTAACAAGACCCAGGTATTCAATGAAATTCAATTCCTGTTTTCTGTAGCACTCCTTTTACCATTGAACAGCTTCTTTTTCTTTACTTTTTTTCCCTCTCACAAACTTTCTTTCTTGCAGAGTTCAGGCCTATGATGCTGATTCCTCTCCTGACACATCCATCCCACACGGATCATACAGAGCAGGAGGGTGACAGATAATGTCAAACAGCTTTCCATGGGAACTCAGATTATGCAAGTACAGTTTGATCTCCACAATGGTTGAGAACCACTCAGATACACATTGTGCACTGCTGCCAAAAGTTTGTCTCCAGGCTACTAGAGATATATTTAAGGCACTGTGATGCTTAAACAGAAGAAATATGTCTTTTATTAATCATATTTGCACAACTGATCAGGAAAATTCATTTCTTATGTTTTCAGAATTAATTTTGTGGAGCAAAGTGAGGTCAGATTAACCTATAGACCTAAGTAAAACTATGGCTTCTTTGTTCCAGGCTGGAGAAAGGCCAAATCACATTATAGCATACTTTACTGGTAAGGTTATATCTTAGGAAAACCCCAATAGGCTTTGAGAGGGAACCAGTATCTAATAGAGTTAGTAACTGGCTATACAGCTCTATCTTATACTATTTCCAGATTCTTACGTTATAAACCACACAGTTATCCATTTTATTGTGACTGTGATTCCAGATAGATAAATATATCACACAGACACTATGGTAATACACTGACAAATGAAAGGGTCACTTTTTGCCCAGACAGTCCATTCATAGAGATGTGGAGAACATCTATGTAAGACTCTTGGAATATGTCAGCTTCTATTTTTCCATCATGCATCACTTGCTTTTCTGTTGGTCTTTTTTTGTTCTTTAGGAACTTTTTTCCTTCATTTTTCTCTACTCCACTGTCTTTCAATGTGATTAATCTAAATTTATTGCTTAAAAATTTTATCCAAACATATGGTTTCTGGTTAAGAGTCCATTTCCTACTACATTTAAAGAACTGGGGCAAAAGTTTAAAATATGCTGACCTGTTTATGTAGGATGTTTTAGTTATCTAACCAATCTTTTCTGTGTTTTCAGAAGTGCGGGGAACTGCTGTATCTACTGAAGTTAGTGGGAACTTTGTTCAGCATGTCTGAAAACTGGACTTTAATTAACATTTTATTGGTTATTAAACTATCTATGTGTTCAGACAGTAGCATAAAATACTAATGACTTCAGTTTTCTGGCCGTTTTCAATGGTGTACAAAAATATCTGTAAGCAGATGGTGTGATAAGGAAGTTGTTGCTTTTATTGCAAATCCATACTCTACATCTCTTTTAACCCTAATTATGTTCTATTGCTTAAACAAAATGAATTTTACATAGGGTATCCAAACAAGATAACATATAAGAACTTCAGAAATAGTTTTTTTAACTACACTTTCCAGTCAGAATGGCTAACTAAACCTGTATCTTCACTGCCAAGTACAACAGCTCTTCCTTCTACCTATCAACTACCGCCTTCCAGGAACAGCAAAGGAAATAGGTGTTTCCTGCATACCCTGCCAGTCACAATGATATCAAAGGGATTGATTTTATAACCAATAGGGTCTAGGTGAAACCAGTGGAGAAAATACCTTAATTTTCTTAATAATTAGAAATCTATTTAATTTTATATTTGTTTAGAGAGTGAAAGAGAAAATTCAAGGTTTTTTTCATGGCATCATCATGCAGTAATATACTTTCTTTACACAACAAAGACATTTGATTATTTCAATAAGATACCCAGGGACTACGACAAACCATTCTGGACCACTGACCTCCATTCACTTTGTTTATATTTTATTTAGCAATGCCTTCTTCCTCTACATACCAGTACAATTCTACCTTAGCCCCATTGGGCTAAGCCTTGTTCCAAACCATGTGGAAGCATAAGAAGTATTTGGATGTAGAAGTCATGTGTATACCACACCATTAAATTTTCTAACTATTGCAAGGTTCACAGTTAATCAGAAATAAGTGTAACTACTGTAATTGAATCCAGATTATTATTCTGAACATCTAGAAGTCTGAATATATTTGCTTTTGTTTATCCCATACCTAATTTCAGGAAGGTTTTGTCCCACTAAGCATTGAATCTCTTTCACTTGCAACGAAATCAGGTGTTAGCAGTTGGTTGGAATCCGTCATTTTTACCTTGTCTTTGAGAATCAGCCAAATGACTTGCAATGGAAATCTCTTTCCAGAAGGAAAAAAAAACAAACAAAAAACCAAAAAACCCTGCAACCATCCATCTCAATGAATATTTTTCACATCCAGACAATAAAAGCATCAGGCTTAAGTATCAGACTTAAAGCTGTCAAGTTACTGGCCAAAAGAGATGTTAGTGTTTCACATAATCTAATGTATACATTTAGGCAGTTTCATGGTTCACTCAGTTCCTCCAGTTTCTTTTTCATTTGGGATCCATTCCAGTCCCTGTCACCGAGACCCAGACTCACTATTTGGCTGTAAAGGCTCCACAGCAGCATGGCCTGGATTGTGCTGAACCTCAAGATACTTGTGCAAGTCTGGATGATCTAGGAAGGAAAAGCTCTAAAGGTACAGTGGACTTTTAAGGCCAATAAATTGGCTGTAGGAAAGATCTCAAGAAGGTATTATTAATGATAAGTTTGAAAGCCTTCTCAACATTTTCAAACCAACATAAACATGAATTTGCTTTATTTTTCAGTATTATGAAACTGTAACAGCACTGAACTGTAAAAACGACGAAATCAATCGTTTTCTTTCCTCTCCAGAATACCTCCAAATCCTTCTGTTAAATTTCTATACTCTGTCACAGACATATTTTTATATTTGTCTGTAATTTCTTTGTCTTAACTCTGAAAATAACAGAAATGATCTGATTACCTTGAGGAGAGGATTTCTAATAAAAATTTATAACAAAATGATAAGTGCCATCACCTTGTCTCCCTATTTTTCCTTTTATTCCCCTTCTCTATTGTCAGTCAGAAAATAAATACTTGCACTGACATTTACATTTTTGCATGTAAATATGGGCAGAGCAAGGGAAAGAAAGATTTTATATTGTTTCCTGTAAAATCCATTACTGGATCAAATGTGGTAATAGTTGTAAGTGGCCAGAGTTTTCCTCCCATCACTCTGTTGGAGCAGACATGGGATTCATCCAGAAGGGGATATTAAAGGATTTAGTCCCAGAACTCCCAGGGGAGAAGAGACAGTAATGGGAAAGGCTGCTCTGGTGCCTGCCTGCTCCTCTACTCCCAGGCAGCTGAGCTCCCCTTCCCCTGGCCATTCCTGTGCCTGAGAAGATTAAGGAAAAGAGAAGAGTCAGTGCAAAATTAAATGCAGTCTTTAGTTTCAAACTGCATTAACATCTGGATACATATGAATATGATTACTGGATGGGATATTGCATATTTCTTGCCACTATGTTTTTCTTGTCCGCAGTATTTTCCACTCCTTGTCACTCACTGACTGAACTTTTGATGCATAGGTAAATGCAGTCACATGTGTATATTTTGACTTTTCTGCCAGTATTTAGGAGTCAATGGATTTGAACTTTTCACAGTGTCATTCTGGTGGTTTTCTCTCTTTCTGTGGTACTCTTCTGTCCCAATGTCTGTCCATCAAAATATCTTCCTGGCTTAATTTTTTCCTCAAAATACTGTTCTGTGAGGCTTGCAAAGTGCTCAGAAAGGACTTTATAGTGAATGTGATACATGTCCAAGTTCATTTATTCTTTTCTCATGATTAACAGAGTGAATTTTTATATACACTTTTACATGAATACAATTTTGCATTGATTTAATTTATGAAATAAGAAAGTCATTTTTTCGCAAAAGTACATGAAATAATTTAATTAAATTTTTAATATTTTTGTCATTTATTTTACACATTGACTAAAACAGGTTCGGATTTTTTATGAAGTGACTCTTGGGACAGTCTTGTACATTTTTTTTTTGCACACTTTGACAATTTCACTGGATCATTTCAAGGGAAGTTTTGAAGTCCTAATGTTAAACCTAGATTTTTGAAATTATACTGCTATAAAAAAGGAATAACCAATGGAAATATGCTAGAAATTAGTCTAAAGTCAACTTGCTGATCAAATAAAAAACCTCCTCTACTAAGACTTGGATTGTACTTAGTCTCCTCTTGTAATGAAGCTGCAATTCCTGTTTCAATCCCAACTTTCATAATTTCATAGCTTTTCAAAGCTTAGAAAGAAAGATTTCTCAGTTATTCCGTAACTGTACTAACTGTGATAAAATAGAATCATAGAATCAGCTGGGTTGGAAAAGACCTCTGAGATCATCAACTCCAACCCTTGATCCACTACCACCCAGTTACTAGACCACGACACTAAGTGCCACATCCAGTCTTATCTTAAAATCCTACAGGGATGGAGAATCTACCACTTCCCTGGGCAGCCAATTCCAATGCCTGATTACTCTCTCTGTAAAGAATTTCTTCCTAACAACCTAAACCTCCCCTGGCTGAGCTTAAGACCATGTCCAGTGCCTTCTGGACATCTCCTTTCTATCTCCACAAGCAGGAGAAACAAACTCCTGGTGTATTCAGTACTTGTAGGGGAAGCCTGTTGGAAGGCTACTCTGTCGCTGAAGCTTTACTGTCTTCCTGAGAACTAGTTGCCTTTTTTCTCTAAAACATATCCGTATTTGGTAGGTTGCCTGGCTCTGTAGAGCCCATGGTACTTCACCACCTTCTGCAAAGGAAGAAAAGTAATACATTTACTGAATTTTTTCCATTAATGAGTTTGAATTCTCATTTCACAAGAAATGTCAATGCTTTTAAATTAATTTTAGAAATAAATCTGCTTTCAGGTTTCAGACTTTTCCAAGGAAGGAGAATTCCCATTCCTGCTCTTACCTGATTTTGAGTATGTTTATACATAGAAAATTTCTTGACATCATTTTAACCCAAGATTGCCATCTATTATGGGAAACCATGCATGATCTTTTCCTGCCTCTCTGTAGTTTAACAAAAATACAGTAGATGGTAATTCAGGCCTGCATTTCTTAATTTTGGGTAATAAAGAGTATTTAAATCCATGCTGAGTTTCTACCTTTTTGTTTGGGGCACAGTTATCCCCTACAATAAGTATATATATCAGGTAGAGGAAAATAACTTGATTGTAAGATAAAAGACACAAAACCAATAGTCATCAGACACAGCAGTTAAGAGAGAATCATAAAAGCAGAAGAAGGTTAATGCACAGAATGTAATGATTCTCTTATAGGCAGTTTTAAGTAGGCTGTGCTGAGGGGTTGTATACTCTAGTTGTAAATACTAGGTTGAGTGATTCAAACTCCTGCTGTAAGTTCTTATATATAAATGTTTAGTTACTTATCAGCAGAATGAAAAAGGTCTGGTTTTTGGTGACATCTGAAATAAAAAGTATCTGCCTGGTGTTCTGGAAGCTGTCTCAGCTCTGTGAGGTTCAAAACTTTTTATATCCTCAAAGGCATCCAGAAATTAAATTTGCCAGTTAAAAACATTGTGCACTTGATAAAATGCTTTGTATTTTTCTCTACCTGCTTACTTTTCTGTTTGTCACTCAAGATCTCATAAAATTGTGGTTGGACAAGTGTTTTAATTAGTGTAATTTTCATGTATTGTCTCAAAAGAGAAATGCACTCTCAAACTGCTCTGAGTGCTCTTCTGATTTGTCAGGCTCATAAATTAAATATGATAAATTGAGCATATATGGGAGGGGTTTTTTTTTGTTTTGGTTTGGTTTGGTTTTTTTAATATTTTAGTCATTGTTGTACAGCCAGCATTCTGCACAGATGTCCTCTACTGTGAGACTGCACCTCACTACAATGGAACAAGGGAGTGTTTAGCTGTGTGTGCATTACATCAAATAGCATCCTTATGTCTTTGATGAATTCAGAGTAGGAATAGTTTTGCAGGTATTTCCACTGTACTGCCATTGGCATATATGTTTTGTTTAGGTCTTGTCCCACCCTTGCAGTCATGAATCATCTGGAAAATTTAGGAATTCCAGTTTTGCTGGGCAGTTTGAGGGAGACCATCCTTGTTTTAAAAAAAAGAAAAGGTGCTAAAGTAACAAAACAAACTTCAGTTTTCAGCTCTCTGTGCTCTTTTCAACTTATATCTGAGTTCCCTCTGCTTTTTCTTTAGTTTGCTTCATATTTTAAAGAGAGGAATGAGATACTGTAATGCCATGAAAAAGAGACACAGAAAAGCCATCCAAAACCAGTCTACTGGGGGTTTGCATCTCTTTGATGGAGGAAAAAATCAACAAATCTTTTTTGTTCCTAAATGTATTCATTAAACACAAATTAAATATAAAAAAAAATAGGATAAACCTAGTACAAGTGGCAAACTTGAAATTGTCTGCCAGAACAGAGTTCTAGTAAAAGAGGTTTCCTTGGAGAGACTTCCACACTTTTTAATGTGACTGTTGCCATCATCATCATCTCTTTCAGTGCCTTCCACTCTGATACTTGTGTGTGTCCTAGTGTGCAATGAGATACAGCAATGTAATTAAGGCACTTGCATTATTTTTATGGATGCTAAAGGTACTAATAAAGAAGAGAGCGATCTGGGAAGTTGGTTGTTACACTCAACAGTCAGTAGCAGCTGTTCACCTTTTTGTAAAGGAGTCTCATCCTTGGACCTTGAAGAATTTCTCACCTGCACAGATTGTGACACAAGACTTATCATTTTTGATGGTCTATTAGCTGGAAACATGATCCTTGGGAAGATCTTCCTAGGATTGACTTGCCTGGAGTCAATTATTTTGAAGCAAGGAGACCATGTGAATTAAGGGATGACAACTCGTGCTGTTGCCAAAAGAAAGATTGAAGTAATTTTCAAATATACAACTGTGCCTCATGATGACACTAATGAGCTCCTTAAAAATGCAGATAGCAACTCGTAATCATTAGCTTGTGTTATTGACAGACTTATATTGAGTTCAAAAATATAACACACACTGAGTCTTTCACATTATTTCATGATGCATGTTTCCAAGTTTCAAGGTAACAATAAGTAAAGATAAGATTCTGTTTAGAATAGAATTTCTCTGGTTGTAAACAGAGGCAGCTTTCCCTGTTTTCAAAATGGAACTGTGATTATGGACATAATATATGAAAGGTTTTAAAAGCATTAAGTTTCTAGGCAGAGTTACACCTTCCTTGTTTATTTAATATTACCTATTAAAAAATGACAATAAGAAGTGAAGTCTGCTATTATTTGTCATGCCTACAACAACTACTCTATTTGCTGTCAGATTGCATTGTATGCATTGTGCTTCTTTTAACAGCACTTAGATATGCTGACATAAAATACAAAGATGATCCAATTACATTTTCTGTGACTGCATCTCATTTTGCTAATGCCTACAAATTAAGGGTGTCTATCACTCTGTACATGATACAGAACACAGATAGCATTTTAAATCCCTTGAATTTTATAGTGTACACCACTTAAATACAGAAGCACCCGTATTCATAAACAGTTGACATGTAGTTCATAAACTAGTCTAGTCAATATGAAAATGCAACCATGTAACGCATCCGAAAATGATTCCTCCTTATTGCTTTTGGTATTTTATTTACCACAGACTGTTTAAATGTACAGTATTGGTGCTTATCCACTTCCAGAATGGTGATCAGTGTGTGTTATCTTTTTTTTTTCCGTCCAGACTGTCTTTCCATGGGAAGCAAACCCTGGAAAATCCAATGAGCTTTTACAGAAGTCAGGGTACTGGAGGACATTCTTTTAGAAGGATGCTATCTTTTGATATATCACAGATTTGTTTGAAATAAAAGAATCTCAGACAGTAAAGGACACTAATATTGACATTTCCAACAGTGACCAAGTGGGATGGCAAAACCTTAACCCCACAGACTTAGTTTCATTAGGTGTAGAATTGCAGTTAAAACCCATGTTCTCCAGTAGACACATTATGCAGGATTTCACTGAAGCAGTTTCACTCGAAGCAAAATAAGACCTGAATTGCTGCTGATTTAAAAGTGCTTCTGCTCCCCCCTTGTGCTTCCTTGCTGTACTGGACGTTGTCTGCTAGTTTCTCAGGGGTTATTTTCATTCTTTTTCCCACCTTGTGGCTACAGCCACTGAGCTGAAGTGGCATTCCTGTTGCCAGAAACACTAGGGCTGAGATAAGTCCAAGCTTTTCACAACACACCCCTGGAACACTTTGGGATGAGGAGGGCTTGGGGTGCAAGGTACAGACTCTCCAAATCTATCAAGACATAATCCTTTTCTAACATTTCCTATTAATGGTGAATGGTTGCAGATGGACAGTCTTGCTGATTTCCTAGGTCACTGCTGTCTTCCCATCACATCTTCTCAGGAGAAATAGAAATGAGAGGGAGGAGAAATGGCCCAAAGTGGGTTTTGCACAATAGAGAGCAGTGGAAGTCTTTGTGAGTGGCAATGGCCGTGACCTTATTCACCTGCTTTTGAAAACTGTGAACCAGATGCTGGAAGATTTCAAGCATGATATGTTGGGAGAGTTTGTACCTCTGTTGGTCTTTGTTCTTGAAACTGCCTGTTTAAGCAGAGCTAATATTCTACAACTTTGTCATAGAAATCAGTCATTAGAGACTCCGAGACAGGTTTAATATTTTTAGCTAAACAGTTGTTTATGCCTTTCCTGTGATTTCCATGGGAAGTGTATGGTTCTCTGTTTCATTTGCCTTTGAAGAGGAAACTGAATTACCTTAGTGTCAAACAGCTCAACTCTGTTTTACTTTTTTTGTTTTCATCTTTATTTTTATTGCCATTAACATGGTTACATATGGGTAACCGTATGGTGAGATACAAGTATCAGATGGTTGGCCAGAAGTCTGGCATCTGCAGAAATTAGTTTATTTCCAAATGGGAAACTGAATCTTTAGCAAATGAGTAATTACGGAATACGGGGAAATCATAGTTGGACAATTAACCCAATGCTCCTCTCCACTACTCAGCAGCCCAAACTCATCCAGATATTTTGAGAGGTGACGTGTCACTCAGCCTGAGCAAGGGTATTTTTGCTGCATAGAAGTTTCTGGGTCTGTGAAAAAAAAAGAGTATTAGAGACATCTAATAATATTGTTGACTTCTTGGTGTCACTTTCGTGCCATAAAGTCATAGTCATAGCCAGTAGCCCCAAGAGATCCCAGCCCAACAATAAAGACATTGCTATAATAAACACTACAGATTCTCAGAGCTACTTACAATAAACACAGTGGCATATCCTCTATCCGAAAGTTGTGCTAATGCAGGATTAATTTTTTTTTCAATATTTCATGCTTATTAACAGTATCCCAAGGAAGGACTCTTTTCTCCTTTTCTTCCATTCTAAATTTCCTTTCTAATATTTGTACTATGTTGCTCAACTTTAGCAACATAATAATGGCAAGAAAAAGACTCATTACCTGTAGTCAGACTCCCATCTGTATAATTCCTCTTCAGTAATTGTTTTCTCTTCATTTCTTGACCAAGAAATATTTAGCTCTTTTATTCATATAATAAACTTTCATCACTCAGTCTGCTTTTGCTGCAGAAATGAATCTTGTTTTCTCTCTAGCAACAGTTTCAGCACTGGAGATAGACCCAAAGGAACAGAGAGAACAGAAAAACTTGCATGGGTCCCAGAGCAAAAGCAGCTTTGGATGGACAAAGCTGAGATACAGGGAGGTGCATGAGGGATTTGCTTTGCTGCAGAGAACATTTTATTGCTCCTTTCCCTGAAGCATCTCCAATTCCCTGCAGATGTGATTCTCTAGTGACCAAGACACAGAGGTGAGGGTTTTGTACCAGCATGGTTTTGGTGGCTCCTCTTTGCATTTTTCTCACTTTTATATGAGCCATACAGGAAATCTGGTTTGATGTAATATTTATGGCTTTTGAAGAAGAGAAAAAAAGTATTAGTTACTCTGACTGAAAGCTGTCTCCAGAGTGCTTTATGAAACCAAGTCTGACTTGATGTTTTCAGAGTCTTGCCTTCTTCCCAATCACAGTTGTTGAACAAAATTATCATACTTTCTGAGAGTTGCAGTGCTGTCTACCCTTGAATAATATTGGGAAAACTGTCCTAATTTGAAAGGTCTGCTGTACTTATGATGTCAAAGCTGTTCATCCTTTGAGTATCAGGATGGAAGCCATCAGGTCTACCCCAGGCCCATCACACCACCAGGAGAGCTGGCTGTCCTGGACACTGGCAAGTGCTGAAATTACTTACTTCTGGTAATTTTCACAGTAGATCTCTGGGTCCTGACTGTCCTGGAGCCCCAGCTCAGAGACAATATTTCCACTGCACAGCCAAGGATTTGAAAAGTCAATTGAACCTGCCTGGCAAAAATAGGACTCAAGAGTCATTGAAACAGGAAATTGCTCCTAGGAAGTTTTGCTTTCAACAAAAAATCAAAGTCCAGGGGAAAACATGCTGTCACATTTTTTTCAGTGTGCTGTGAGGTATCTAGAAAAGTGCACATGCAGCTTTCTCTGATGTATAGTAGCATTCATTTTTTTGCATTTTAATGTTGGACTCAAAAGTACGAAAACTGAAGTAATTTGGGAGACTTGGTTCAAGCTTCATCTTGCATTCTGTCAATTCCTGACATGAAGATGATCTTGAACACCTCTGTTTTATGATGAACTACTACAGGAAAGGATTTACATTAGAAACACCACTTTAAAGTATTATTTTTCATTATAACAATATTCTTCTATAATGACAACATCGGTCTGATCAAGATCAGTGTCAAGAGAGATCTATAGGATGTTGGGTTGAATGCCTAAACTATTTCAATCCAATCAAATTCTTTTACTGCTACAAGAATTGGGAAAAAAATGTGGGGGATTTTTGGTCTATTAGGAGATGAGGATTTCAGGCTTTTTTTATTTCATTGTCTGAATTTGATGCAGTTGAATAGAAGAATTGAAATGTTACTACATCCACCCATGTCAGATTGCCATTTTCTGTAGCAGTGAAGTAGTGCAAAGGCTGAGAATTCACGCAGTAAGAGATGTTCAGTGGTGTGCAGAAATGTGCTGCAAGGCTAAAGCTGAAAGCAGAGGGCCTTACTCGTGGAAGAAATCATGATGGCTCAGAAGCTGAACTCTTTGACTTGACAATGTGGTATCCTTCCAAAACCAACAAAGGCAAATGTCACTCAGAGCAAATTAACAGAAATATTTAATGCAAAACATAGGAGGCAACTAGCCGTCTGCTCAGCACTGATCAGTTGTCTGCTGGAATTCACCAGTGTAGCTAAAGCACCATATTTGAAAAGTGATGTAAGAGATCTGAAAAAAAGCCTAAGGGAAAGCAAACACTGCAAGACATTTAAAAATGTGACCTGTAAAGAAATGTTGAAAGAACTGTGATTGCTTAATTCAAAAAGGAAAAGACTATGGCAGAACATGTTTAGAATTTTGTAATGTTTACAGTGTTGGTCAGATATCAGATAATGGGCAAAAAAAATTGAATAAGTGCAGCTCTGCAAATTTGAGTTCATCTTTTTTTAAAAAGTTGCCTCTGTGAAGGAATTATAAAATGCCGGCACAACTTCCAAATGGAGACGATAGACTTTTGCATTAGAATAGGTTGTACTGACATCTCCCAGAAAGGTTACTGTAGGAGTGGGAGACGTGTTAAACACTCTGAGACCAGTTGCACCCAGCAGATCCAGGATTCAGTGTGCCAGAGCTGCCTCACACTGTCAGGGACTCTGTTGGGAAAAGCAAGGGGAGGAGAGAGAGAACAAAACAAAGATGGAAGGCAGCATGTTCTGTATCTTAACAGCAGGTAAGAGAAAGCCTTATTATATAGCATTCTACTGAACCTGAGGGATTGAACTCAGAATCTTGCTATGCTACAGTCTAAGCCTGAATCTTGCTGCTGCTGTCTCTCTACAGTTCTTCTACTGGAACACACAAGAGGAGGAACTGGAAGCTGACTGACCTCTTTATTTCAAGCAATGATATTTTAATTGAATCCTAATGTAATATTTGGCACTTCTTTCTGTACCCCCCACTTCCCATGCCGAGTTCTTTTCCCTTTTGGCCAAGAAGAGAGACTTTTTCTACTGAGGAAAAAGGGATGCAGCAGGCTGAATTCAGCTTTTTGTCCTTACCTCTCTGCTCTACATTAGGGAGATTGAAGGTCTGGCCTTCCAGTCCCATCTTCAGTATAATACTGAGAACAAATCTGCAGTACATCAAATAAACAGTAAGAAAGAAGTGCATTGCATTTATTTCACACCATTGTGCATGAACATTGTGCAGGTTGGAAGTTATTAGAACATTTTGGGATCTGGTTACTCAAGACTAATTTGTTTGTCTGTTCCCTTTAAGAATCAAAGTTGAAAAACTGTGCTATGCTCATGAGCCAGAGGGTCAGGCAGAGGCCCTATCAGTAGCCAAATCAACTCTTTTCCTTCCTCTAATATGACAGGAACACCTATGACAGACATATGTGGCTGCCTTAGATTTTTTTTAACCTCACTGTAATTCAGGGTAGGAGTGCCCATTTTCTATATTTCAGGATGATGAACAATTTTTTTTCTGAACACCTAGACACTGAAGAGCAGGGATTCAAAAATATTTCCTAACAAAAAAGTGCACACTGTATGAAATACATAGCATTTACTAAGCTGGGGAAGAATAGAATTCTTAGTTTAACTGTTAATGATTAAAAGAGTGGAATTCTCTACACAACATATACTGTTATCTCTCTTCTTTATTGGACTTTGATCTGTTAACCACTGTACAAGAAAAAGCTGTTTTATAGAAGCTGTGAAGCTAGAGTTAATTTCTGATGATGGCACTGCAAGTCAAAGGTTTCCAAACTACTATGTGCATCATTAGTGTGATCCCAGACATGTGAAAGTACAGTGGCAGTGAGCCAGCAGTGCTGGGTGCTGCTTGATGGTATTCCTAACTGCTGCTGCTACCCATCATTGCTGATGATGGTATTCACATTTAACACTGCTGCTGATGAAAGTACCTGCAATTACTACAACTGCTGATGGCAGAAAGAGTTTGTTAGCCCTGCTGTAAATTACTTCCTGAGGCTTAGTTGCCAGCTTATTTCGTATTGTGAGCAAAATGCAGTCTCTTGGCACTTAGAAAGAGCTACATTAAGCAAAAGTTGTTAAAAAAGCCAGATATTATAAGACTAAGCCATATTGGTGCCATAAACAGAAATTTAGCATTTTCCTCTTATGGCTGATACTGTGAGAGCCAGCTTGAACCTAGAAGCAGCATAGCTTGATGCGGTGCCCAAGCTAATTTGCCTTTTGGCAGAGTTGACAGCACAAGGCTATTCTGATTCTGGATTCAATTTGATTTATCTGAATGGTTCTATTCTTCACCACAGGAAGTTATGAAGTTGGATTTGCATCACGTTGAGAATGTCTACATCGTGCTCAATACATTTCATAATACAGATAGACTAGAATATTCATAAGAAATCTTCATTGACCTAAGGCCAACACAAAATATTCCCTTAAAATAAGTCCAGAACCTGGATCTCCATATTAAATTAAAGCCTTTCTGTATAATGCAGTATCGCCCCTCTTGCACTAAATTCAATAATCACAAGAATAATTAATATTCTTGTGTGGACTGACAAAAGTATTCTCCAGAAACAGACCAGGCAAAATGTGTTCCCAGGTTGGAGTGATACATACACCTGTCTCTAGTGAGGTCAGAACATAAGAATGGCTATATCAGTTCAATCTAAAGATGCATTTCATTGACTATCCTCTTTCTAACAGTAGCTAATAACCTTTCTTGGGGCAGATTATATAGATGGGGCTTGAGGTCTATTGCCAATATGTGTGAGATGCTCCAAGGGCTCAGATGTCCATACTGTTCAAAAATACAGTTTAGCACGTTGGCCTCCCACTTTTGCCAGTGAAGGAAAAGGACAGCTTTAGGCCACAAAGGGAAATTTCTGCAGCTCCTTTATTAGTGGAATAATTCCTCCATGTTTCTGCAACCAATTCATTGCCCATCTGTACTGCTCAGTGGATCCTAATATTCTTTCATAAGGGCATTGTCCGTCTTTGCTGCTCCTCACACATACCTTCTGAATGTAATCCTGAAGCTGTGAAATAATTTTCCTGAAAAGAGAAGCTGGACTTACTGTGTTAAAGTAGAAAAGTGAGACACAGACAGAGAACTGCTTTCTCAAGGTACCTGCTGACTACGCTGTGATCTGCATACTTTTGTCTTCATGTCCTGATCAGATGTAGTTCAGATAGAATAAATTTAGTTTTTTTTCATAGAAAAGTTAAGTCCATTTCTTTTGTGTTCCAACTATCCACCCCTTCCCAAAATATTGTGGAAATGAGAATGTCAGACCAAGGAACAGCTATACCTTTTTGTAGGTTTGTATAAAACAGAGTAAGAGAAACAGAAAGAAAATGAGAATTTTAATTCTTAGGCATAGAATGACATAAATAGACCAAGCTATATTTACTTTATGGGGAAGAAAGCTATTAGAAAACAATTTACAAGTCAGAGGAAATGTCCACTTGGTTCTTCACAACAAAAACAGAGATCAGGATTAGTTCTCCTTATTAACCACTGCAAACAAAGGCAAAAAATTTATAAGGAACAAAAGATACAGGATAACAAGAAGTGTTAGCCCATCAGCTGTCCTATCATATTTTTTTTTCCTACCATTTAACAGATCATCTGGAGCTTAACAGTAAACCAATAATTGTGACATATGGGTGCAAGTTTCTTTGAGCCAGTGTGCAGTGAGCAGAAAACTGTAGGTTGTTAATGAAAGTATGTGTACATTTTAATGCCTGTGTGAGTGACCAAGCAACTAATTTGCAGCTTTGTGTGTTTTCCTAAGCACATAAATACAGTCACACTTGAGACACCAGAGCAGAGCTAAATCCCTGCCAGGTGCTGTCTTCTTGGGAAAAAAAGGCCATACACTGCTAAAAGATTCTTGTACTCTAAATGTACGTTTTAAACGCACAGAAATGTCTCCTTGTTGCATATCTTTGGTTATAAGTCTTTTGTGCTTGGAGGCTGACTAGGAATTGAAATTGCTGTTTAGATAATCACAGCTTTCTTTTGATAACAATTTGAGATTCATGCTATTAACCCCCTGCATCTCTTTGAATGCACGACATTAAAAACTCCTTGCCAGAAGCAGTTAACTACTAGACGAATAGGCCAGCAAAATCAGTGCTTACAAATTAATGCTGGGATTAAACTGCACAGAAAGACAGGCTAAGATTTTCTTTTCATTCTTTGAATTCTTTTAAGCAGTTTATACTTTTTCCAAAATTATTATCTTTCAGCTTGAATTTTGGCATATCTGCAGTCAACCAGAAAAAATAAAACAACTAAAAAATAACAACTGTCAGAAGTGTCAAGAAAACACTTCAGCCACTGGCATACTAGGAAAGGAGCTGAGAAAGCATTTCTTTCATTATTGCTTATGGGTTTTTATTTATTTGTCTTTAAGCAATATTATTTTTTGACAACTTTTGCTGGAAACTTGAAATCTGACAAGTGTATAAACACCAGGTCAGCAAAACATTTAATCCTACTCTTTTTCAACTATTTAAATGTGTTGAAACCGTTGTTGTTTCACACATATACAAGTACATACATATAAAGATAGACTATTGCATTGAGAGCATAGGGTAACATGCACTCTATTCTCCCTATAGATGCTTAATCAAGCAGTACGATTTTCGATATCTTAGAAGTTAATTCTCCTTCAGTTCTTTTAGTGCTGAACTGCCAGACCATATATATATCTGTCAGTTCTGTAAGTATCAGTTGAGCAAAATAGTTGCAATGGCTACACTGGCACCTAAATTGGACAGTCTGAATATAATTCTGTGACTTTTGGTTAGTGCATTGCTGAAATTCTCTTCTGATCTAGGTGAGTTTCAGGAATTTATAAACTTGTTTTGTGTGTGTATTTTCCTGCTTTAAAGTACTAGAGTGGTTTTTATTTTACTCCATAGATTTCAGCCATGAATGTAGCCAGTGTAGCCATAAAGTTCAAAGCATGTTGGAAGACTGAGAGTAAAAATATCAGGTGGCTTCATCTGATGAATATAAATGGACACAGGGTAGTGGCTTCTATCTGAGCAAATCATTCTAGATTTCCTTTATAAATATTGTGAAGAAACAAGCAATTTGAGAATGTTATTCGTGGGGTCTGATTTAGACATTTATTTTGCAAGGAGATGGAGATTTTTATTGTGTCATAATGTCTACATGAGTTAAGTGAAGTTTCGTACATAGTAAAAGACTTCTCAAGCATTTTGTATATATAAGGTTGAAAAAGCTTGAGATGAGTTTTCTCTAAAGTATACTATAACCTGTATAAGTGAATGAGATGAGGTCCAGGGGAGCTGCCCCCAATACTGAACTAAGGCAGATGTGATCTGTGACTACCTGTGAGAGTCCTCACTGCTGACTCTGGGTTGTCTGGGATTTGGTAGTTTGTCTGTTATTATTCACAGTGTGAGGTGAATGAGATCAGGCACCCTAAAAGTCCCTCTTTACCATACTGCAGGCAAGAGCAAGGCCTTGTCTTATTACTTCAGTCTTCTACTGTTGCAACATTTACATTCAAGCCTATCAGGCACATTCTTACTAAAGTCTGGATCACTGATATGGTAAATTTAGGGGGGTATATGTGCCAAATCCAAGACTTCTTTGTCCAATTCTTATCAAAATCTTGGGCTTCACCATGAGACTGTATCCCAAAAATGTGGCTCTTTGGTAAATTTGGGTTCAAGAGCCAGTGGCCAACAGGTCTAACAACTAACAGAAGGCTGAGCAGGTCGTCCAGTCTGTTTTCGCATACATAGCCATCACAGCATTTAATCCCACTGATTCTGCACTCACTCCAATTTTTCTCTAACTATAAGAAATAAACTCACTCTTTAAAACTCTGAGTCTTGGAAAGAGTAAAAGACACAGTGCTGACAACAACAGTGGAGACATCACAGGGTGCTGAGCATGTGACATGCCCAGCAGGTGGTAGGATTTTTGTGCTGCACAGAATGGCTCAGATCCCCAGTGTCCCTGCGAGTTCCCGAACACGAGAAAATGGCTGCGAGTTTGTGAGCAAGAAATGCCCTCAGGCTTTCAAAGCATCTTCTGCTCAGTCCTAAAATAATGGTGCAGCTTGTCTGACTGCTTTGACCAATCTTTGATTCTTCAAAAAATGAAGAAGATAAGTATGCTGAACATGCCTGACCAATTCACACTGGAATTGAACTTGGAGAAGTGGAAACCTTTCTCTGCTGCTCTTCTTGACAGACTTAGGATCTAAAGATGGAGATTTGCTTAGAGTCATGATTTTAATAGAAAACCAAAGCTATGAGGAGCACTTTGAGGGTATTAGACCATCTGTTCTCTTTCTGCTCTAGAAAGTAAGACTAAGAACATGGAAATTTGAATTGAATAGGGGAGCTTTATTCATTCAGTTAACACTAATATTTCAGAAGGCTCTATCTTCCTATTTGTGGGCCAATAAGAAGTGACCTGGGACTCAGTTTTTTACTGCCACCCAAGCTATAACCATTTTGCAATCTACGTTTTATCCAGTTTCCCACCTGTGTAAGGTGGAGAAGTCTTCTTATTTCACTAATGTTATGGAAGGATAAAATACACTTCTATGTGTGAAATATTTAGGTATTACATTTCTTTAAGCCTCTGAGGTACCAGCTAGGGAGAATCCAAAACAGAGGAGCAAAATAGATGGCAGGGTAAAAGCTCTTGCCGCTTCTACAATTCAGATTCTTAGCAGGACATCTTTACCCAGTGAATTTCCACTCCTCTGTCTCTGCAGGTGCTCAGAACCGTGCCATTTTCCTCTTGCTCTCACTTGCTATTTCACATACAGCAAGTAATAAAATTTAAGCAAAAAAAGGCCTACATGACAAATGCACAATGGAATTGAAAGTAAAAGGAATTAAGTCAAGGCTATCCACCCTTAATTCTGTCTTGAAAGCTAAATGATGAACAGTAAATGAATGAAGAGAAGCGGGGAGTGCCAAATAGTCAAAATGCTCAGCTTTTAACAGCTGAGACGTATTATTTGTGATGAAACCTATATTTAAAATTAGGCCAAGGTTCATAAACCCTTGAAGGTAGTATGCATTTAAAGATTAGATTTGATAATACACAAAAAGGAAAAGGATAAATATGTACAGGTTATTTTGGGCAGGTGGATTGCAACATTTAATTTTTTTTCGCACTTTCTGACTTCGAGTTTGTCTGTGCCACTTTCAGTCTATAAATGAAGTTATCTATACCCTTTCTGGTTAACTAAGGTTAAGGGTGAATATTCACATCCACAGTCTCACTTCCCATAGCACTGTCAAAGGCAATTTTCTACTAGTGGGACAGTAGTGTATGTGGATTATTTTGCCTGTTTTATCTACAGATACAGGTTCATAACCTGAAAACATTTTAATAAGATTTGAAAGGTCTTATTCTCTCTCAAATTTTTCTCTTTCTCTGTTTGTTTTGGATTTTTTTTTCCCCTGGTTTTACTTTTTCTTTCATTTTTCCAGACTTTTAGACAGCAGATACGTAAGAAGTTGAGGTACTAAATGTGAAAGAATAACAGAACTTGAAACAGAACAGACTATATAGTGAAATCTGACAAAGGAAGAATGGGCATAGTATCAAATTTAATCACATTTGTATTCACAATTGTTGAGACCTAACGCTGATTTATGATCTATCAACAGTCACCAGATTCTGTGACTGCTTTATACAGATACAAATATGTGGATGGACAGATGGATAGATAAATAGACAGTGAAATAATGGTGCAAACTGAGTAGCAATAGACTTAGTTATAAAAGATAGCTCATCCAATTACTTTTAAAAAACTCTGGAGATTTTTGATAGAGTAGATTTCTGGGCAATCTTCTACAATACAGGAAACCTCAAGAAAGATCAACTATCCTGTTACTGTTCTGTGTTCAAATGTTATCACTCCAAGACTACAACAAAACAATCCCAATTTACACACAGTATACCCTGTGCTTGACAGACTGGGGGCAGGGTGTTTCACGGCAATGTTTTGCACCAAAGCATCTCACAAAAGTTAATTAAAAGAGATTAAAAATAATCTCTTCCTCTAATTCACACATAGTCTTCAGTAGTGCACATACTTGTGAGAATTAAAAAAACAAGATGTCCAAGACTACGAGTGATGGAGTGAGGAGGAACTTGAGCATTGTAGAAAGGTAAAAAGAGTAATGTGAATGGCACTGAAAATTACAGGACCACAACGCATGGTCACAGCCCATCACAAAAGATTAGTCTTTGCACAGACTGCCCCCTTACAGACAGTATGTCCTGGTTGTATTAATAGACAAATATCCACTGGGCCTCTTGAGGTCATAGACAAAATAAGCTGACCAAGAAGCAGTTTACATGTTAATAAAGAGAAGGCAGTTCTTAATTGCTGTCCTGACCTAGTTTGCTCTGTAAGGAGAACTCTGTGTGCTGGGCACAGCACAGGCTCATGCTGACACAACCCTGGCCATGAGGCTGAGTCAAAGGCTCGCTCTGCTGCTCCCATGGCCCCTGGAGAAACCCCTGGTTCTTGGGAATATAGGTGCTAGCAACCATGAGCATGCTCCCTGTTGGTGGAGCTGAATTCCCATTGAACCATGTGGGACCATTACTTTGGAAGAAGTCTGGCCAGAGGATGAATTCCTTTGCCTCCCTGATGAGTCCAGACTTTCAGAGAAAAGCACTGCAGTGCTTTTATCCAGGCAACAAAGTGATCAACTCTTTTGGCACCTTGTCTTCAGTTACCTAAGTTTCCTCATCTGCTATAAGGTGATATCAAAACTTTCTTAATTTACAGACCAAAGTCACTAATGGCACTCAAATACTGTGATAATAGCTCTCTATAATTTAATAATAGGTAATATTGGTTTAAGTCATCTTGTGATTAATGGGCATTTCTGCAGCCATTATGTGACTAGCTCCAATGACTACTGTACATAAATAATGTCATATATTACTTCTAAGTGCTGCAGTATCATGTCTTGACTGACTGTGGGTTTCAATATATGTTCCTGATCTACAGAAGCAGTGACTTTATTTGTCCTTCATCTTCTTTTTTAGACTTAAACCCAAAGATCATTCCAGTGACTAGATTTTCCATTCATATTTTGCTAGTGATTTCACTGTTAATTTTGTCGGTCTAGCCACTGTCCCACTCAGGATAACATGAATTCATTAGCATTGTAGGTAATATGTCTGGGAACATATGACGAACCAGCCAATAAAGTATTTGCAAATTTAAAAAAAATATATATTTGACTCCTCTATTTTGCAGAGTTCCATTGAAATCAATGATTCTACTAATTTGCAATATTTTTGCTATTTATGATTCAAAGTTCTGTTAAAAGGGAGTAAAAAATATTTATCAGTAACCTGACCTTTAAAGAGAGAAAGACTACCTTATAGAATTTATGTCTTAATCAACTTGGAAAAGAGATTAATAGCTTTGTGCATCTACATATGCATTATTCATATTTTTCCAAGATAAACCACTCATAAATTCACCCAAGAAGATATTAGGCATACCTAAGCAGCCAGGAAAGAGTATATCTCTGCCTGCATTAAGACTTGTCTTCAGCCCATATTACTTATATGCAAAGAATTACTCAGGCAAAGACCTCACTTGTCCTCCCAGACAGAAATCTCAAATCCATTTAGCATGTATGGACAGTTCAAATGGATCAAGTCCTGGTGGACCAAATATATACACCTTGGACCACAAAAAAATTACTTGAGTTCAGGTTTTCCTATGAATTCTGTGCACATCTTGTTCCCAAACTTCAGCTAGTGTTAGCTATCAGTCTGGAAAGGAAACCTATGAGCCATACTGACTCAAGTTGCTCTTAAACTAACATTGTAAATAACCCATGAATATTACAAAATGAACAGACTTAGACCTATCAAGCACATCCTTTAGATGTTTGTGGTGGACCCTACCAATTTGGTTTCCCTTAGGTTTCATGTAGGGAGATAAAGGATTTGTTTTAAAAAATAACTTCTCAAAGCTTTTCTTGATTCTGCATTGTGATGATGATAAGTCTAGCTATGCCCTTTATGATCATTTCAGTAGAAGCATTTAAGTGGTTTGCAATTGGTAAGGACAAACTGCTGTTTAGTGAACACTGAGAAGGAGGAATTTATTTAGGCTGTACAAGAAGAGAAACAGGAAACGTAAAATCCTGAACAGGGACATACGGGAGGAAGAGATGAGCAAGGAAGTACTGCTGGGGCCAGGAGCAACAGTAGGAACCAGCTCTGCTATAGAGGAGAAGCTCAAAGATTTAAAAAATCATTCTGTAATTTGATAAATCTCAAAATAGATAAAGTTTTACTTTCCTCTTATCCCTTCCCCTTTCAAATTTTTGCTTGTTATAGCTCATCAATTTGTCTGTGGCAAAGTCTCTTCCATCTTCTTTTTTTCTACTTATGAAGCAAACAAAACTTTGCAGGGTAAAAGTCAGGAAAATGAAAAGGTATCACTAATTGCAGCTCAAAGTTCTCCCTGAATCACATCCCATTAAACAAAACAGAATCCCTTGCTAGCCTTGCTGTACCTAGCAGGGGACAGGGGACAAGGTGGTCTTGGCCAGAAAAATGCTTTACAATAACATTTTCAGTAACATCTCTTACAGTACAAAGCACCTCATGATTCCCAAGTGGATGAGGTTCTGGCCACTGACCTCTCTAGTCATTCCAGCAAAGGACAGTCCAAAATGACAGCAAATCAAATCTAGACGACACTCGTGAAGTGTTTTGGACAATTGTTCTGCATTTTCCCATGCTTCATTGTTCTTCTACGAACAAAAGCAGAAAACAAAATAGAAATGAATTTAGAGCCAGAGATGCAATGTAGTTAAGTGACTGCTTATTAATTAATTTCATTTTTAAAAATTAAATTTGCAGAAACTGTAAACAGTGCCTTCCAGTGATTCTATAGGAGGCTGACAAAAAGCCAATTTATTCTTTGTGTATGACCTGCCCTCTGTCTGCATATAAACCATGTGAATTTGCCAGTGAGAAAGAGCAGCTGGAGGTTTAGTAACATCTGAAAGACAGGGAAAAACACAGAAAAACCAATGGCTCTTTAATGTGTCTCAAACTTCTGTAAAAGACACTATTCCAGAAATACAACTGCCTTGTGGTGTTTGCCAGTGAATCTTCTGTATATAAAGGACACAGACATACATTTTAACTTTAATTACTAAACTGTTTGCAGTGCCAACTAGCCCAATGTCTTCTGGTACCTGTCTGCCTTCTGTCACTGCTCCACTGTCAGGCTAACAATGTTAGTTATTCTTACCTTAAGGAGGAGTCTACTTCAAATTTAATAATTTCAGTTAGGGGAATATTCTGAACACTTGGCAGATTATAGATACAATTAATTATCCTGTTCTTTTATGTGGGCTCTTTTTTTGTTTGTTTGAAAAGCTTGGAGACATCACCTAATCCTTCCTCCTGCCTCACAGCATCAGAAATACCTGACTCTTCCTCAGGGCTGTTTGTTTAACCTGTCATAAAACACTTTGCTTGGCAACAATTCAATCTAGCATTTCCTATCCTACAGTTCCAAAAAATGTTTTTCTTTATAATTTCTAACCCAAATAGCTCTTGATGAAAATTAGTCTTAATACCTGTCCACTCTGTGAAGAGAGATTATTCCCTCCTTTTTTTTTCCCCCATCAGGCTTTTATGTGTTTCAAGCCTGTTTGTACATCTTCCTTTTGATTTGTTAAACTTGGTTGTTCTTGAGACGACTAAGTTCCTCCAAAAATAATCTCAGCCTTTTAACAAGACTAAAACAGAGTCAAAGGAACGAGGAAGATGAAAAAAATTAGAAGTGAAATAAATCAGGAAGTGAGGAAGAAACACTTGCATATCAGGCTCTTGGTGACAGTGCAAAACCTGTATCTCCAACCTCAGTACATATCAACTTCACAAAACTTGGCTAAGTAAAGTAGAAAACACTAAATCTCTTTTTATGTTAAAAAGACATAGACCTCAATATCTTATTGAATTATTTCTGTAAAAATATAATTTTTCTGCAAAGATAGAATTATTTCACAGTGTCAATCAGTAACAAGTACATTGATAAATATGCTTTACGTAAAAAAAAAAAAGAAAATAAAGAATAAACATATAAAGCACAATAATCTTTCCAGGGAAGGCATTTTAGTTCAGACTGTGTAAGAAAGCCTCAAATGGTGCAAAGTTAAGAAAGTGGGGATATATTTTGCAAATACCTGCAGGAGAAAATAGGAACAAAAAAGAACAAATTAAAACATAAAATGTAATGAAAGGCACAATCCAACTCTGTAATACCCCAATCAATAAGTTTCAGGTCTTAAATTTTCCCTACAGTTAAAACCACTCTGAATAAACTGGTATCCTGCAGTTAAAACACACACTGAAGAATCTGGTAACCTGGATATAATCTTTATACCAGAGGAAAAAAAACAAAACCAAAACCAAAAACATATTAGCATTCAAAAAAACCCCAAACCATTGCAGAAGCTAGTACCTGGCTCTAATACTTCCCTGAAGAAATTATTCTGCTCAGAATTCACTATTTTTATGGTCATCAGGGTATTAATCTAAAATGGAAGTTCTGATAGTGCTTGCCCATAGTGAATATTGGTTCCATGCTGGGATTTTAGCCACTGGTTTTCTCCTCTGAATGCACCTACACCAATGCAAGACACTGATGAGACTTACTTTACCATGAAATAATGTGGTTTGGAATGAATTGTTCTAGATTGAAACAAAGAAACATCATTTCCAAGGATATAAGAGTTCACACATTTCTTTTAAAAGTGAATAGAAAATATTAAACCATCTCAGTAATGTGACATCACTGATCAGTAAAATCTGCTTGACAACAAGACCTTCTTCACATGGAAGAATGAAATGTTGTTTCAGCTGATGTCTTTTGGAGGGAATGAATTTTGCTCCCAGAAATCTTTCAGTTCATCATTTTCTTTCGAAGTTTCAGGTCACCTTTGATCTGTAAGTAACACTTGATCATATTCACACAATTTTTTATTCCACATAATGGGTTATTTTTTATCTTGATCTTTGAGGACAGTAATTTTCCTGACATGTTGTCTCCACGGAATGAATTTACTATTGTATCTAAGTCCTAAAACAAAGTTCTATGTTTGCCTCAGTCAGTGTAAATAGCCGTGCTGTGACAGGCTGATGAGTGGCAGCAGGGATCCATCTATGACAAGAGCTTGAAGCTGCAGGGAAGGTTTCTACTTGTAGGATTCATTTTGTATTCATTGTCTTTTTTGGACTGGAGTGGGGAAACCCATCCTTCTCACAATATGTAGGAGAAGAGAAAGCTCATATCCTGTTTCTCGTCTTTCCTCTGGTTTTAAAATTATGTTTAATTTGGCAGACTGTTAGAATCACAGACTAACAGAAATACCTGACTCTCAGAGGAAGGAAAAGATATAAAGCTAGGTGGAGAGATTCAGATAGGCCAGGGTGACCTTCAAGACTTGAGCAGCCTTGATGGCGAGCAGTAATGACGTGGGTTATGTACTTGATTAAAGAAAATCAGGGAAAACTAAAATAAAAATTTATATATGGGTGGTGAAATGAACTAAGTTAGATTTTGCTGGGTAATTAGCTAGCTACACTTGACCATATCGCCTCCCTGCAACAGGGCATTAACAGATGGTGTACAGTGCTGTCAGAACAAAAAGTGCTGCCTTCCCCCATCAAGTGTGGTTGCTGCTGAAGGATCAATTTTTCGGTGCAAGCACTGGGGGGCTAATAAAGACTCCAGCCCTGGGAACAGGAGTGATTTACAATTGAACTCAATCTATTTGAAAAATTCTAGCAGCCACATTAAAAAAAACCCCAAATCTCATCACGCACCACCTGAATTTCCTCAGTGCCATCTGTCTGCTGCATTAAACAAAGCCCTGGAGACCCTCAGTGGGAGAGAGGCAGAGTTTTAATGATTAACCTAACCTGGCTGTCAGAATGGATAGCTTGATATATAGGGCCTCGGTTGGCAGTTTCTGCATAGCTAGTCACTGACGCTGCAGAGGAAATTTAAGCCAGAAGGAATTCCCCTCTGGTGTGTAAACCAGCACGTTCTCCCAGGATGCAGCGCCTGGGCTGCAAAGAGGCATTACCCAGGTGCTCCCCAGCTTTGTGGTGAGATTCCCAGGGGCTGGTCATGGGGAAGAACTGTCTGTAGCTTATGTCTGCCAAGGGGTTCTGCAAAGGCAGCACCTGGCCATCAACCATCAATAACCCTGGAAGCTCATCTGCATCTGAGTTCTTTGTAGTGATATGGCACGGACACCCTGCCTTTATTTCTGTTAAAGAGTTTACCTGCTTAAATACCAACTTAAATGTTTTAAGTTGGGTACCTGAGCATTTAGCTTGCTGTACTGGGGTTGCTGAATAGTATGAAATTGCCAGCCCCAATTTCATAAGCTGTAATTATTTATGAGATTTTTATGAAGATTCAGAATTGAATGTGGTATTTTGATCATTTCCATTTGATCAAGACAAACAATACCTTTCTTGACATCAAGCTCAAACTTGGATTTATGGGAGATGTCAAAAGTGAGAGTATTTAGTTTTATGAGAGCAATAGTATTTTAATTTCTCAGTAAACATTTTGCCTCTGAATAGAAAAGATAGATTTCCACTATAAAAATAATTCTGAATTGCATGTACTGTTTTTCACTTACTCACTCACTCACTCACTGACTCACATTTTTCATCCCATGTTGATGTGCTTGAAATATTTAAATTAAATTGTTGCCGCTTTGTATTTGTGGAGAGGATGTAAACAATGTATCTTTCCCATTAGAAACCTAGAAATCATCATGAAATTTGTAGGTGTTATTTAGTGAGTAATCCCACCTTCTTTTACAGTAAAATTAATAGTTCCATTTTGCAAATACAGAAAATGAAACCTAAGCTATCATTTTACAATAGATTATACCAGAGCTAGCAATTTACATGTATGCAAAGAGAATATAAATGGTGAAAACATATTCATAAATTATATATATCTGAAAGCTTAAGGGACCAAAACATCATCTGACAAGCAACAACCAAAACCATAAACTAATTCAGTGAAAGATTAATAATTAAAATAAGATTTCCTAGAATAAGTTAAATTTCATATTCATCCAGATGCTTACATGTAGCTACTATTATCTAAATTATGAAGTTATCTGAGTTTTATTCTCACTGCCAGGCTTACCTAAGAAATCTCTTTGGATTGGTAAAACCTTCCTTAAAATCTTTAATAAAACCCTGTGATCTTAAATTGTATGTTAATTCTACACAGATAATGAAAAAAAATAATGTAGATACCTATTATATTATTTTCTTTGTTAATAATCATTCTTTTTATTAATTAAAAATCAGTTCTGATGTAAATTAACTTTCTGAAAAAGAGTAATTTTCTGTCTCCTTACACTCTGTGCCAGTAGTCAATCCCCAGGGTTCAGGAATGGGGAGAACTGATCTCCCAGTATATACTGAAGGACTCAGACTCTTACAGCCAGAGAGGGGAGCAGGGCTCATGTCTCAGTGATGTCAGAGTAATCCTTCTCAACACAGGTTATATACATTTCTCATAGCTGGTCCCACTCTATCAATCCTTCTGAAAGATGAGAATCCCATTGAGGTCCATTTAGTCATCCTGCTTCCTATTGTTAATGAATATGACAAAGCAAGACAGATCCTAATGCCAGTATCTCCAGGCAGGCCAGCAGCCCTCTCGCTTTCATTTCAGTGCATTACTACTTCTCATCAGTGCCATTTGATGACTGCTCTAAAGCACGTTTCACATCCAGGTAGCAGGGTTCATATCCAAGCAAATCTGAATTAATTCTGGGTATAAAGTTTCATGATCAACCACTTCCCATGATCTACTAGAGATTTATGTATATATTATATTTTATAAGTCTCTTTTTGCAGGTAAATAATAAAATAATAATAAACTAAAAAATTAGTAGCTCAAGCCTCTTCTGATTTTCATGCTCCTTAGGTGCCTACAAAGAATGTTGGCTGCACTTTGCTGAAATAACAAGTGTGTTTCACCTTGGCCATCACTACATTAGAAAAGATGGGCAGCAAAAGTTTTATACACCTTTTGGAATGGATTATCAGGCACACTGCGAAAATTTTCTAGCAGTGGAAAAAGTAGTTTTATGTCATTTTTTCACAACCTTGTTCCTAGGAACACTTGAAATTAGTCCTGTTGTGTCATTGCTGGTAGGGTGATGGAAGATGCAGAAGTAGCACATATTCCACATCTATCATCCACATGCTGTCTGTATACTCTAGTGCACCAGAAAGGGAATGCTACTGCTGAAAAAAGGGTTTGTTTGTTTGTTTATTTGTTTGTTTTTTCTAGTTTAGCACAACTCTTCTACTTACATTTGTTTTAACTCAAGGTGTGTTAGGAACATGATGTTCTCTTCTATTGAAAGTGACTGCAGATGGGTGACAGCAGTGATCAATAGGACTGAAGGCACAGGAAGATGTCTTTTGTACTTTCCTTTCCTTGAATCTTTCTATTCCTTGTAAATTAATTACATAATTAATTTAGGTCAACACTCTGACAAGAACTGCTATAATACATCATATCTTGGAAAAAGCAAGGATAGCTTCTCAGTTACATCTTTTGAAAAACACATATAAGAGGGCTTTAATTCCAGTTATCATGCAAAGGACTTTGTGTGCACATTTTCTGGCAAATAAAGTTTTTGATCGAAGAGAAAAACTTGTATGGCTTGAATTAATTTTCTTTTAAATATTTTAAATAAAACAAAAGGTCTTGAGTGACATAAAAAAGTAGTATGTGTATTATTTTACCAAAATCTCTTTTATTATGAGAAAGAATCAAGTTAAGTTCTCTGACTCAGAGCAGTAATTACATCTACTGCGTTCAAACATTCTCGACACTAACATGTCATGTACAAAGGCAGAGGGCACTGCCTCCTTGCTTTTTTAATAAATAAAATCTGTATTGCCAAAGCATTTTTTCATTGGAATAATTTTTTCATGTAAATAGTTTTTTTATCAAAATAATTAAAAGTGTTTAGGATAATGACCCATTTTCTTCTTTCTCCTTATTTTATGCTTTTAAACTTCATCTAAAATGATAAAAATTTTAAAAATCTTGTTTATTTAAGCTTTGCTTTTCTGTTATGCCCCTACATATTACATGTTAAAAAACCAGTCTTATCTTCAGAGAATAAGGGCGATGAAGATCAGTTGGATAAGGTGTTTTTCCTAAGACAGTAAAGCTGAAAAAACTTCACCTTAGATAAGAAGGATAGTTCCATGATAACAAGGCCCTTTATCCTTTCCTAATATTCTGTCGGTGTGTTCTAGTGTTTCATTTAAATCCTACTGATCAAAGATAGTTTTTGGGGTAGAACTAGTAACCAACAAAAAGAAAAGGGCAGTATAAGCCCAGCACAACCTCTAGAAACTCCAGAGAGGTGACTGTTGGCCTGTTCTCCATTTGATATCCAGTCAATGTGTCTCAGCAGGACCCTTCCCATATTCTCATCCTGCTCACTCCTCTCTATCTACATTATTCCGACAGTAGCCGAGATTCTGATCTGTTAAGGGAAGCTTTAAGGGGTGCAAACTTTCCATGTCCATTTTTGCCAACCTTCAGTAAACTGTTACCTTGAATCATGCTAGTGGTAGTCAAAACTAAGCCAATGGCAGTGGGTAAAGCTACTCCTTTCTCTTCCAGCAGTTTGGAAAAGACCTCACCTGTGATCTGCTTTCAGGTGTCCTCATCTCATGTGGTTGCCTGTTGAAAAGTTTAGATGAATTACCTTCAAACCATGACTTGAATTTTCCCTTTCTACTATGTATTTTTCATAGAGATGTTTATCTAACATAAAGGACAATTTGATATTATCCCCTACTGGATGACTGCAGAATAAACTGCAGACAGTATAATTCTGGTCAGAAATCTTGGACTAGTCTTCATGACCAAAATAACTGAGATTCATAAGGCAGGAGGTTTCCTATGCAGAGTTCTGAATATCAATGGGTAACAAAAAAATTGTGTGAATTCAAACTCCTACATTGTGGTGTTGTTATTCACAAAAGATATATTTAGACAGTATTTGAAAAGCTCACCATCTAATTCCAGTTTCAAATAAGGTGTTCTGCATCTCTTCTCTTTGAATATTGCTCTTTTAATAAACTTCTATCCTTGGAAATTCCTGATTTTACGTGTGACTTTTTTCTTTTATTGATGTCATCATTACAGCTCTTACTTGAACCAATTTGGAATGCCCTAAGTTTTAACTAGTTTTCTGGCTTGTGTCATGGTGTAACCTAGCAGGCAGCTCAGATTCATAGAGCCATCACCTCATTTCCCTGCAGTGGGATGGGGGAGAGAATGGGAAAAATGGTAAAACTCATGGGTTGAGACAAAGGCAGTATAACAGGACAGAAAAGGAAGGGAAAGTAATAATAGTTACAAAAGAACACACAAAACAAGTGACATACAATGCAATTGCTCACCGCCCACTGCCCAGTCCCTGAGTAGTGACTGCCACACCCCAGACAACTCCACCCAGTTTTGTTTTTCAGCATGCTGCCATATGGTATGGGATATCCCCTTGGCCAGTCGGAGTCAGCTGTCCCAGCTGTGTCCCCTCCCATCTTCTCATGGACCCCCAGCCTCCTCGCTGTCAGTGCTGCATGAGGAGCTAAAAAATCCTTGACTTATTGTCAACCCTGCTGAACAACAACTAAAACATCCGTGTGTTTTCAACATTATTCTTCCACTAAATCCCAAACACAGTACTGTTCCAGCTACTAGGGAGAAAATTCACTCTATCCCTGACAAAACCAGGACAGCTGGACATGAAATTATGCCTCTACCCTTGTCATGTGCCTCTATCTTAGTGAATTTAACTCTCCTTTTAACTACCAGAAAAGTTACATGATTTTTGTGTTTGAAGAGTTTTCAGAATTAATTGTTTCCCTTCACTTGTCTGAAGCTTTAGTGTTTTGGTTTATGGTTTAAAAAATCCTAAATTTTATTTTACCTTAGTTTCATTTCTGCCTCTTTAACTGCACGCTGACAGGGAGCATACTGAGAAAAAAAAGGGGGCCAGGCCATTTAGAACTGCTTTGCATTGACCTCTTCCTATGCTTGCATTTTCAGTGCACTCTTCAGGTTGCTTTTCTATGTTAAAATCTGAGTGAGAAGCTTTGAATGCTCAATCTTAAATGTTAAGTTACATTAGCTGGATTTCACTAGACTAGTGTAGGTACAGAGGAATGAAGTATATGCTTATTTTGCTCTCAGCTGAATAGATCTGTTCTTTGAAATCCCTGTTGAAATACTGCTTTATATCAAAGTAAATACATTTTGTAGAATCATAAAGTGATAGATTCCTCAAATCACAGAATCATAAAATTCCAGGTTGGAAGGGACCACAAGGGTAATCTGGTCTAACCTTTCTTGGCAAAAGCATAGTCTAGAAAAGATGGCCCAGCACTTTGTTCAGCTGAATTTTAAAATGTCCAAAGTTGGTGAATCCAGGACTTTCCCGGGGAGATTGTTCTAATGGCTGATTTTCTCATTGTGAAAAATTTTCGTGTTGTGTCTAATTGAAATCTCCCCAGGAGCAGCTTGTACCCATTATCCTTGTTTTTTCCATGTGACTTGGAAAAATGGAATCTCCATTTTTTTTTTCTTTATAGCCACCCTTTACATACTGAAAAATAGTGATAAAGTCTCCCCTAAGCCTTCTTGAGGCTGAACAAACCCAGATATCTCAGCCTTTCCTCATATGGCAGCCTTCTCAGTCCTTTGATCATCTTTGTGGCCATTCTCTGGACTCTCTCCAGGCTGTCCACATCTCTTTCTTAAACATACCTCTGTAAGTTGGGATATGATTGGGATTTTTTTTAAAATATAATTAAAATTCTCTATTTCCAACATCATCTTTTGGGGGTTTCAAATGTGAAGGGCTTGGTTTGGTAAAATAGAGGCTTGCCACCCACCTGAGAGGAAGCAGACTGTGTTTGTCAGCTTTTTTTTTCCCACCAAAGAAATCAGTGATTTGAAACGTGCTTATATGTTTGTTTTCAGAAGTGTAGGTGCAGCTCATTTGACCAAATGTAAACATTTTTTCCATAGACAGATGTCTACCATCCCTTTTCAATAAGTGGAAGGTAAGAGGTATTCTTAGGGAGTAAATCATATCATCCTCCATGAGCCATCTGAAGTCAGGTGAATCATCCCCTAACATTGCTTAATTCTCTGTGGACAACAAGAGGAACATAAAGTGTTTAGATCACATGCATGATTTACCTGAAAACACGTGAAATCCAGAGAATTTCTGAGTAGAATTTAGAGTATGTCGAAGTCCTACTTTAGGGAAAAGTTGATCTCCTCTCCCCTTCCTTCTCTTCTCTTCACTTTTTTTTTTCCCCAAATGGACATTTGGCATTAGAACAATGCTGATTGATACAATATAGGGCCTACAGAAGATGTTTTCTTCTAGGATATATCAAATGCTAATAAATGCCTGCATATCAGCAGCTGACTTGCACCCCTCTGTGTTTTAGCAAGAGAGGTGATCAGCTGGGTCCATCAGACTTTAAAATCAGTGGTACAGATTTTGCAAAGCCTCATTGCTACAGTATTTATCTGGCCCCCACCACTCTGGCCTCCAGTTATTCTCTTCATTGAAAAAAAAGGAAAAATAAAACCAAAGCCCAAAGAGCAGAGGTTGAGCAAGAAACTGTATTTACTGTGCAGAGTTTAGTCTTAACAAACTAGACTCTGACGTCAGCCTCCAAAGTTTGATCTTACTCCTCCTGCACTGGTTGGATTCAGTCAACATTGCTCGACTGAGCAACCTTTCCTACTGTTCCTGGCTTTGAGCATCTGCGTGTCGTGGGAGTGCAGATCACTCTTTGCTTAGAAGAGCACACTTCTTTTGAAGCAATCATCATCCCCTTTCTCTCAAAAATCTTTCTTCCCTGAAGAAATTGCTATGCAACAAGCTGTTCAATGTCTCAAAGTCCAAGGCATTTTCCTTTAAACTTTTTTTTCAAATTCAAATTTAAAATATAAAGTATGTTATTTCATCTAGAAAGATGAACCATTAGATATTTTCAAGTTTTGATATTTTCTTTAGCCTATTAACAGACCTATATTCTTCATCACCCAAATCTCTCCAACAAACAAGATAGAGGTTCCAAAATAATACATCATTCTAAAGTGCACCAAGACAGATAATTTGCTTGGGAGGGAAATCAGTTTTTGAACAGAAATAGTCACAAACAGCATTTTAGGCAATTATCTCTTTCAGGCATTTCAGCCAAAATGTTATTAGCAGGTTTACAGGAAGCACCTCTATCCTGTGAATTTAATCTGTTTAGGAAGATTAAAGATCTTGTTTAAGAAAAATACTCCAATCACAAAATTAATTGCAACATGTCTTTCTTTCCAAGACTGAATGATGCTTATACCTTTAGGATTTATCATCATGGAGAAACCACTATGAAATAAGTCAAGATACTAATTTAAAATACAATAACTATTCATCACCAATTTACACTGCTATTCTTCACTAAGAAATGTGCCATATCTTAGCACCTGCAGTGAAGCTACCCACCTCAGTGTAGGATCTCTAATTCTCTTTAAGAATCAGGCTGTCTTTGGTAACAGAAACAAGAAGCAAAAGACTGGGAAGCAGGAACAGAGAATTGCAAAGTTGCAGCTGCTGAGGCCTGCAACGTGCAGCTGAGATCCAGAAATAGTGACAAGTTGATATTGCAGGTTCCTTCACAGATCCTGGTATTCAGCTGGGAACTGGACCTGTGGTTGAAGACTTACAGCATGCTGAGTTTAGGTTTTCCCAGGAGAGCCGGATGGTAAACTGATCCGCCTGTGAGCTTCAATATCTGCATAGACATACAAAAATAAAGTATCCCTCCAGGCTTTTTTATAATTATTATTATTTTTAATAACTATTCGGGACTATTCCTGCATGTCAACAAGTCCTTAGAAAAAATTTGCAAGAAATATATCGTAGTGACACCTGGTAGCTCCTGTCAAAACTGTGCTCATCACTTCCTGCCAGGGAAGCTAATTTCATTAGAGATGAGGCTGGAATTGTCACTCAGCAAGTTTATTAATTTTCAAATACCAAGAGTGAAAAATGCACCAGCTGGGTGATAATCACTGAACATGTACAAACAAGCACCATGCTTAGCTAATCTTCACTCTGCTGCTGGTTATGGCCCCCACACTTTTAAAATAATGTTTAATAGACCAGATTGTTCCTACAGATAAACAAGGGTGTGAAATTGTTGCAGGCAACTCTCTCCCCATCACATATTGTGCAATGCATGTGGACATCCTGCTTGACCATAGACTGCAGTCTCTCCTTAAGCTCTTCAGGTTCCGCCTCTGTGGGGCATTAAGATATTCAGGCTCTCAGTACTCAGGTGTTCCTGAACAGGAGGCCTATCTAAGCAAGTGATCTTTTGGGTTTGGATACCCTAGAAAGAGTAGGGGTGTGCATGACTGTGCAGAGAAAATCCATCACACCATCATCTGTTCCAAGCAGCTCTGCGTCTCGCCTCTCAGCACAGTGAGAGGAGACCCTCTGCAGTGTAGAGAGTTGTTTCATTGCACAGCAGATGTATTATTGCCTTGCAATGCATCCTGTTAATTCTGTAAATTAACAGAATAGCACAGAAGAGGTAGGTCAGACCAGTCTGGGGTAGACATACAATAAGCAGTATCTCAAAGGGAGTGTTCTCAGGGTGGTGGCCGTTTTTGAAAAAGTACCACTGGTAGGGAGAAAGAGATGCACTGCATTGTCTCTGGAGTGGGGCAGCACCTTTGTGGCCAACAGTGACATAAATGGGAACTTTCCCTTTGAGTTCTGCTGCTCAGAGCGAGTCTTAAAGGCACACAGCTAATTGAACTTTGCAGTGGGGTTTAGTGGCAGAGTCCTCTGCCAGTTGCTGTGTGCAGCTAAACACAGAGCTGCAGATACACACCAGCCGTGTGCAGTTCAGTGTATAATGCTATTAATAATTACTTGGTACCTCCATGGTCAATGATTTCTAGTAATCCTTCTGTTTTCTCCCTTGTTAGATTTAGATTTATCAAAGGCTCTTTGCCTGTAGCAAGGCCACACAGAAAGAGGCACAGTTCTGTAGTCAGGGGTGCTCCACAGTCACTAGCTTTGCATGGGTTTTTCAAACCTGCTGTTGGATAAAACCATCAGAATTTTTACCATGTAAGCGTCCAGCAGCAGGACACCATCTCATTAACTCTTATAGCTCCATTTTCTGAATACTGCTCGGCAGCTCATTTATATTCATGTATTCTTCCTCCTGCTGTTCAGAGCATACAAGGACCGAGAGCCCTCACAAGGGAAGTTTGCATTAAAGCTGCACATTGGTTTCCAATGCCCTGAGGATCCTTTATGTTTTAAGGTAGACACAGCATTTTGTCTTTTACAAAAGGTTCTGCTTGAAAGGTTCGGGGTGGGAAACCTAGCTTTGTCCCAGGGCTGACAGATGTACCAGCCAATTTAACAAAAATATTAGCTGCCAAGAGGCTTGGCAAAATACATGTAGTGCCCCAGCTTGATGGAAAGAAAAAACCAGGACATACATTGCTTATCTGTGGAAAGCTTGTTAGTGAGGTCTGGTTGAAAGAGCTTAGAGAAAATATCATTTTCTCAAATATCCTGCTATACCAAAGACAAAATGTTTTACATGGACATAACAGTTTTGGTAAGTTTTTTTTCACCTGCAAGGTTTCTGTGAGAATCAGTATTTTTTGTGGTTACTACTGAAACAGCAGGGACAGTGCGGGTGAAATGCAGAGGAGAAAGTGGAATGATTTTGAAAAATCTGAAGACAAACTCTCTCAATAAAAGTCTTTTTTTACAAAACTGGCTGAAGAGTCTTATTTCCCAGAACCGAATTTGAAATCTCACAAGTCATTACCAAAAGGCACTGCCATTATTTAGCAAGCCTCAGTGCAAACTGTATTGATCTCATTACCTGGGACACTACTCAAACAAAAGGACAGATGTCAAATCTAGATTTGAAAGCTATTCAGGATCCCAAAGCATTGCAACGACACTAAAGCCAATAGTAGAATAGACAGAAGAGTGGCAGTTGGTGAGCTAAAATGAATTTGCTTTTCTGAAGTAAAAGTTTGAGTTCCACAGGTTAGTTTCTACCTAAATAAGGGAGAGTTAGTGAAAAGATGGAGAGGATCCAAATGCCACAGCGTCCTAGCAAGACTGGCCCTTAGACCAGAAGACCTTTTCCTACATCTGCTTCTGCCTCACGTACTGGTTGCCATCTTCCCTAACAAGCCTTTGAACATCCCTCCGGAACTTTCCTGGTCCCAGGTATGAAAACACAGTTTTTCCATTGAAGCAATCAGCTGCAGCACCTACTCCCTGTACTTCCGTTAGGATCAGCTGAATTGAACTTCCATCAGAATATTTTACAGTGATCTGCTTCTCCATGTTATTCTATGAGCTGGGTCTAATAGGAATACACTTGTTTGTATTTCCTGTATTTCCATTTTTCCCCCTTATTATTTTATTAGAGTTCTTTTTACAAGGCTTACTCATATGGACTTCATGTTCTCTGACCTTGTTTTATACAAGGAATGGGATTCAGGTAATTTTAATACACCTAGCACACACAAAAGACCTTAAAACACTTTAATATCAAGACAGAATTTAGTTTCAATAGGAACTAGAGAGGAAAAAAGAAATGTTTGGAATTCATAGGATGGTCATAATGTAGTAATAAAACACCTAAGCAGCAGACAGGAACACAGATTAGGCTTTGTCAGCGGTGCATATGGCCTAAACCCAAAATAAGTTAGTCATAGTAGCACATAGACATGTTCCAGATATTGTTACAAGGCAGAATAGTCTATAAACGGCCTTCTAAAACATCAATCTTTTCCCTTCAGAACTGCTTATTAACTGAGCTGAGAAATACATCAAATATGCTAATAACGTAGTAACCAGCAGCTAAGGAAAAAAAAATAACCCACCAAATGTTCATTTACATTAGGATCACAGCAGCAACAGCATACTGATAATTTAACCCCCTCTGCTCTGGATAACAACCTCAATGTGACATTAAGTACAGACTGTATAGAGAATACCGTAATTGAATGACCTCATTGTCAGTTTTAAATAATTAATGATATTGAGATAATTCAAAAGGACAAGTGGAAGCCTGTTTGCTTCATCTAAGGCTACTTAATAATCAGTTTTATGCACTGAGATAATGAGACATATTAGCCCCAGAGTCGAGGGAGGACGGTCAATGAAATATCTCAAACTCTCTCAAAGCCTAAGGTCAGAGGGAACACATGGCTTTCTGTGCTTACAAGGAGGAATGTCAGACTGAAGCAAATAATACATAAATAAATGAATGAATAAGTAAATTAAAAAAAAAACAAAACCAAAACAAAACAAGGGAAGGCAATGATTTACATGCATGTAATTAAAGGGCATTAACTTAGACATTTTTCCAATCTGCACTTGACATTTTAGAAAAGGTCGGTGGTCATTCACAAACAAATCCTGGGGTACCTTGCTTTGTACCATGTTTGGCAGCAACTGATATAAACTGCTTTCTTTTATATATTTTTTTTCCTTCACCTCATGAGTTATGCATGTGAAATTTCAGAATCTTTATTATCATCAGAAACAGCTGCTCATTACAACAAAATTATTGTTTTGAGATATATACTGCATTTGCATTGGAGTAATAAGTTAACCCTCTATGTACATGAGAGTATACAAAAACATAGCTCTAGGAACAGGCTGTGCTCATATTATAGCTGTGTAGTCCCAGCACTTTGTAACTTTTTGTTTTATTTTCTAGCCAGGATTTTACCCCAGACCTACTAACCCTCCTTTCACAAACATCCCAGTTTTTCCTCTCTGTGTAAGAATATGTGAATGTCTCACTAACAATATACATCCAGCTCTCAATGATGAGTGAATAAGAGGAGGACATACGTGGATTTGAAACCACTGTAGCCTCCAGCTTTCATAAAATTATTGTAAAAGAATCAATTATTTATATAGGATCAGTATTGCTAAAGCATCAAAATGTCAAATGTTTCTGAACAGAAAACAGTTCTTTACATCCATTCATCTATTTTTGCATATATTTTTAATCATAGTTTAAACTAATTTACAGGAAATTATATGCAGTACTAAGTGCTTTGCAAGCAGCATGAGCAAGGTCTTTGCTACTTTCACATGTTTTCATTTGTATTGTAGGCATTTATGTACTCTTGTTTAGTTGATAGCAAAGGGGTTTACTTTACTGAATACAAGTGCAGTAGTAAGTCCGTTGTCACAGCCCTCTATAGTACCCAGGTAGTTAAGCTTAAAGTGGACCAAATTAACTGTAGAGCTAGTTTTCTTTTTACAAGGAAACCATACATTGTACGTGATACATCTCCTATTTTTCAGTTTGGACAAAATACACGGGATTCCTTTTAAAGGCTTCAGTCCAGCATATTATGGGTTCTTAAATCTCATTAGTACAAAGGCAGGTGATTACATCCCTTGCTGAAGAGGAATAGGATTATTGTATCAATTTAAATGCCCAAATCTAATGATTGGTATATTTTGAAGCATCTCCAGATACAGTGAAATCTTCCTTACAATCCTGGGAAATGGATAAAAGCTATTTTCATATTTTTGGAGAAAAATTCAGGGACACAGACATTGCCCAAGCTTATATGATGCATCAGGAGCAGAGGGAGGTCGTGATTCAGTTTCTCTCATCTCAGCTCTCGTAAGGTGCTATGGGCTCTCCACAAACATTACCAGGACAAAATCTAGTAAATAAATGGGCTTCCACAGAGGGTTAATGAAAAATAAGCATTTCTAAAGCAAATCACTGGATTGAGGAGAGGTGAGGCTGAATGTGAGACTGGAGATTAAGAAAGTGATACTCCCAAACTATTGACATATTGGAGTGTGAAACTGGCTCCTCCAGGGTATTTGGAGCTGACTTTAATTTTGAATCTGCCCCACTGCTATGAATTATGACAGATCATTATGGAGTCCATATCTGCCTTCCTCTCACATGTTCATCCAACCAAGCAAGATGCTACAGTGTGGCAGAGCTCCAGAACATTGACATCTTTTCTTGGCAAATAATTAATTTCAAAGTATTTTCTCAAATAGGTGTAGGCTTCTAGTCAATGAAAATATGAGTTTGCCACTTATTCAAACCATCTGTCTTTATTTTTTAAAATATAATTGTGCAATATGTCCATTTTCCAGGATTATTATTTCATTTTTTTTAAGACTACTTTTGGGCATCTGAAGGTTTTATCTGTAATTAAAATATGTATACATGGTTTGATTAAAGTTACTCTATCCAAGCACAGATATACAAACTGATTTTTTCTAACAAAGGAAAAACCCCACTACAGTGCGCAAATGACATGCCATACAAAATGTAGTGCAGAAATAAGCCACATTTAGAATCCTGACTGTGTATCACAGCATTCAAAGAAGTTCATTAAAATGTGAGAATGGAAAGATCTTCACATTCAATACTCAATTTATATTAAAATCTCCTTAAAATATACCACTGGAACAATGCAAGGTGTTGATATGCTTAGCAAGTGACAGAGGTCATACCTTCTATATTCTGCTTATTAAAATACGTATTTTATACTAAATTTTAATAATTTCCTGCTTTCTAAAAGAAAATGTAATTTTGGAAAGCATAAAATGATGAGCCCTTTGACCTCTGGAAAAGATTTGAAAAAAACATCTTGCATTACAAATCATTTATCATTCATATGATCTTTGCTGCCTGAATACAAGACTAACTGACTTTTGAATGCAAGCTGGTGATTTCTGAATGCAAAGCTAAGTGTTCAGTTTATGGTACAGCTGGGCCATTCTCACCATGCTGCAAAAAAAATCAGCTGAAAGACCTCTTTTCATACATCAAAAAAATGAAAATCGAATAATTATTTTTCTTCTCTAAGCTAAGACAAATATGGCAAGCATACATTTTGAATCAAGAGTTTTACTGAATGCATTACCATTATTTTTTCATCAATGAAATATCGAATATTTAGCAATAAATTGAAAAATTAAGCATTTCTTTTTGCAAAGTTCCACTTTGTTCTTTCTGTGAAACAATGGATAAGTTACAATGTTGAGTAGGTCAAAAATCTCATCAAGAATAGGCAAATAGGAAAAATATAGTGACAAAGGAAACAATTTAGACTCGTTTTACTGTCTGTTTAAGAAAAGACCTAGTCAACAAGCTATGAAAGGTGTGTTTTCTGTGAGACATTGCTGATTAATAGAAAAATCATATTCAAAATCATATTTATCATGTAATTCTTGAATTATTTTGTCTTGATAATGTCAAATGCAACACATTTAAATCTTGCTTTACCACTTTGTATTTTTAGTCAAAGCAACTAGAAATGAGCTGGTTTTAACATTATGAAAATGAAACATTTTCTTCATAAAAATAAAGGGCTGTGGAATACTTTTAATTTCAGGAAAAAAGGTACATACTCTAACTTTCTCAAAACATTATGTTTTCTAATATAGTGGAAATTCTGTTTGAAATGTAGCTTACTGTCTGATGAGGGGACTCACTGGGTGATAATAAAATGACCCCTAGACCATAAAAACAAGATTTAGACAACAAAGAAGAAACCTACTGCTCAGCATCACCATCCTCTGCAGATGACCCTACAACTGTAGGGTCACCCTTGCTCAGTGTACCTTTGGCATCTGCTTGGTTGGTGGGCAGGCTGAGGTGTGCCTATGGTGACACGTCATGGTGGTTTGTAGGTTAGGCCTTGGGACTGTTCTCCAGCAGCCCCTGAGAGCACCCAGGCAAGCAGCAGCACAGAGAACACCAGAGAGCACCTGGCCAGGTATGGCAGTGCTGAACTCAGCCACCATGGCTGGTGTGACATTCGATCTGCAGCCTAATGCAGACACAACACCCACCCCCGTAGGTGCTGAGTTTAAACTGATACTCGCTCTGCCTAGGAGTTAGTGTGTCTAACTAACCTAGCTAAGACTTGCAGCCAATGCTTCTGGGAGCTTCAGGTGCTCTGAAGTGTAAATAACTGGTTTTTTTATCTTCGTAGACAGAATTTCATGTTCTTCTGTCTATTATCATGCAAAAAAAAAGGTATTTTTATCATACATCAATATTATCTGCCAAATCTATTGCAAATGAAGCACTTTTTAAAACTAGGAATCTAGATTTGAGAGTCACAAGTGCGGAAATGTGAGGAATAACAGATCCATTTATATCCAGGAGCTCTGCTTGTTCTCCCACTCACTCAGGGAGCAGCATGCACTTGCCTCTTCCGCTCAGCCCTGGGAGTTGTATTGAGGTGACCATGGGGAGCTGGGCTTGCTGCAAGAGCTTCAGAAAGAAAGTGCAGAAAGAGACTTTTTTTGTGCTTGTTAGAGCTTATGCATCTTTTTGGGCTCTTCAAGATAGCAATGTTTATATTTTTTATCTTCCGTGAATGTACTATTTGTACATTCAGGTGGTGAAAGGAATCTTTACTGTAAATGACAAAGGAATATATTGCTTCATACAGTGTTTGCCTCGCTGTAAAAGCCCATGCAAAATTGCAGGAAAACAGAGAATCAGAGAGATTATTTTGGAGTTCAGTTTATCAGAAAGCAATATGTTTGTGTGTTTACCTGGAATAAGTTGGTGCACATGAATCATTGTCTTATATATATATATACACAGATGCATGTACACACACATTCACATGAACCACTAATAATTAATCAAATTGTCAAATAAGCAGAAGGGAGGGAGCAAAGTTTAAGATATCTGGACTTGAGAGGCTTAGAGTTTTCAGAAGTGTTTCTGAATAGATGGGATTTAAGGCTGCTATGGGACCTACAAAAGAGAATATTGGGAAAAAATTCACCTCCTCCCTGTGCGGGCACCACAGCCCTTTGTGAAACCCTGTATGTAGGTTTGCGGTCCTTCACTGACATATATGGGAGAAATGTGAGTGCACTTGCCTACAGCCAGGGTGTAGTAGGGGATCAGCCTCTGGAGAGCATTGTATTGTGCATGGCACGTACTCTACATGACAGATTGTCATGCAAGTAAATGCTGTCAGATTGGCTTTATACACCCGCCCAGTTTCTTCATTCCCCTCCAGAGTCTGAGCCAGATGTGCTGGCACTGCTTATGGGAGAGATGAGGCTGAGATGCTTCATGCTGATGCTGTCTTTGGGTTTGGGTCTTTTCATGCTTTTCCCATGAATCCTAATAAAGGCTCCAGAAAGCTTAATTTCCAGGCTTTTGACAGGCTAGTGCCAGTCCAGAAGCAACGGGGGAGCACACTGTGCATACTTGCATGCAGCAGCCCTGCTGAGTTTTCTCTATTAATTGTTCTCTCACATGCTTTCATATTCTACAGGGAAGAAAAAGTCTCTCTGTGCTGAAAAGAGATGCTTTGGACAAAGTGGAGTCAGTACTGCTCTCCTTCATAAAGACTGGCTCCATCAGGGTCTGTGCTTTCAGAAAAGAGGCATATTACAGATAACACTGAATTTGATGTGTTTAAATTACCTGACAAGCACCATGAGTTTCTACTTTTGCTGGTTACTGATCTGCCACCATCATCCACTTCTTGTTTAGTTGATCATGTTGTGAACATGATGTTTACACTGCAGAGGGAATATTATTTCCTTCTGCTCCCCTTGAGGGTCACTTGGAGGATGATCATTCCCTCACACTTCAGGAGGTCACTGGCATTGCACTGATGTTGAGTAAATGGGAGTGAAAGGATCTTCTTGCCTGCTCCTCTCCCATGCACTTCACTGACTCATCAGCTCTGGCCTGTATGTACCACAACAGCTGCAGAGTGATTTGTGGGAGATATTACTTCTGAAATTGCTGACTTAGTGAGCCTCAAAAAAAAAAAAAAAAGCCAGAAGAGAGGGCATTTTGACAAATAAATGGTTATAGAGATACCTTACATACTATTGTAGACAAACAAACAAACAAAAAACCAAAAAAAATCAGAGAATTAGCATGTTTGGACATGGTTCTGCCCCATCTCTGGGGCTGGCTCAGCTTTTCTGTCAGCTTTTCACTGAATCATTATTGTGTGAGACTTTTAAAAAAATCAGTCATCATCTATTTTCTCCTGCTTTGCATGACTTTGCTTCTTTTCTGGAAAAAAAGACACATACAAACCCATCACTTCCCAGGCATCATATAAGACCTTAACTATGCTAGTAATACAACACCTGGAAAAATGTATTATTTAAAAAACATACTTTCTTTAGCTCTCCCATACTGATAATAGAAGCCATGAAAACATGTATTGACCTCATTATTGGGAATCTGGGATTTCTAATACTTTTTCAATAAATACAAGAGTCATAGGCTGTGACATTCAGACTGTGCAAAATTCTTTACAGTTTCAAGCTAGCAGCCTGATTTTTCCTTCTGTTCTGTTCTGTAGAGAGGGATAATCTTAAATCATTTACTGTGAGGAGAGATCTGATTCTAGGGAAGTGTTTTCTTTCACTATTTTCATTAGCCTAAGATTGATTAAGTTCATGAAGAATGGGAATAAGTGTAGAAAAAATAATTTCCATTGACAAATCTTTCCTTTCCAAATAAGAGATGGATTTTGAAAGCTGAAAAAAAAAATCTGTCTTCCAGTAGAACTCTTTAGGAGGTATTTAGGCATGTGCCCCATGTCCATCACAGTGTGATACAAAATTAGCTCTAAATGAATAAGACTGACACTGAAAACCAGGTGATTAATTTGGGAACCAGCTCCTCTAAAAAAGTAGTTATTGCAGATAATTTGAGAATGTATTAGAAATACAACTATATAAGGCTAAATGCTGGAAAATAGTGTATTAGATTTCATCATTACAAACCCGTGAGCTGGACTTACTCAAAAGTAAAGTGTGTTTTTGTTAGATGATTTTTTGTGGTAATGATGTCAGTGGATGAGAAATTGAAGCTAGTGGTATCAAAGAATTTTACTTAGTCATCTTGCCAAATATTTTGGAGAACCTTGAGTGTCCTCATTGTCTTTAGATTGTATCCTAGTCTTAAAGGTGAGGACTCCAAAACATCAAGACTTTTATTGACACAACTGAAACAATAGGTAAAAATTTAAACTCACACTTGAATGACATTAAATAATGGCTTGTAAACAAACTTGTTTGTGTTCCTTGGACCCTGCAGAATGGCTCTTTTTATCGAGTCTTCCTTGACTAAGCAGCTCTCAAGGACTTTCAGCATTGAAACAATCTCTACACAGCCTCCTCTGCACTCCTAGTCTCTTTGTCCTTTGCTGCTGAGGTCTGGCTGAGTGTCTGCTCTTTGTTTTTTCTGGGGTACACAGCTCGATAAAACAGCCAAACAAGTCTGACAAATGCCTCTCCTTGTTGCCTCTATTTCCTTGGTTTTGTACTTACCACAACCCCATGGTATTGTTTCAGGCAGCCAAAACAGCAAAAAATCTGACCTAACAACCACATAAAGTGGGATTTTTCTCAGCAAGTATAGCTAGCTGAACCAACCCACTGAAGGTCAGATGAATGCCAGTATCATCTCAAGGAATATCTGGAGTGGTGGTGGAATAGAGATGTTCTTGGTTGATCATCTCATTCCTATTGCAAAACTACTGCCTCCAGGTGTAGCTGGAGGCTGGCTCACCACTGTCTGTCCTTCCCTAACTGTCATAGCCTCCCTTCTACCCCAGAGGTTGAGCTGCTCTTAAAGAAGGGTATGGCCTCCCAGGACCCTTGGGTGCTCAGCTATCCTTGAACACAGCATCCATGACATCCCAGACCAGCAGCCATCCTCCTGGTTCCTATATGGTCAGTGAACCGTGTATAAATAAAACAGATTTACAGCCATTTAGATAGGCTTATCTCTGTTACACTGTAACCTTTTTCTTGCATTATCTTGACTTCCTTTACAGCCAGCACGTAACATTAAAGCCCTGTGATTATATGGGTGCTACAACAGAAATCACAACAGCAAAATGCAATTTGTGGTCCGGTCCAGCTGTGGTGTGTGCATTCAGGGTGTCGATTCTTTCCTATCTTTGTTTTTGAATGTTTAGCCCAAATCCTTATTAATACAAATTTCTGCTAGAAAGGAGAAATAGGGGAAAAAAAATCAGCATAAATCAGTGTAATATTCGTACTCCAGTGAGTTACTATTATGCTGCAGACAGTGGTAACAGCAAGTAAATGATCCAGTATTATTGTAATGCTGATGATAATTGTTCATTTCTGTTCACCAAAACAAAGAAAATCAAAAAATTGTCTGCTATTTTCAAACCCACCTCATATCAAATCCCCTGGGCTTCATTCCCGACCTGCACCTGCCTGACATCAGTGTGGGCCATTGATTTCCATGAGGAAACACTCAATTTGCATGAGTGCCCACAACTGAAAAAAACAGGTCCTGGCTTTTTGCAAGGTTTGGCATACTGTCTTGAAATCAGACAAAATTAGCCAGAATTTGTGAATTGGTTATTCTTTGCCTGCTGAAACGTGGCAACGTCTGCAAGCGCTGCTTTGAGAATCTGTTCTTTTTGTCTGTGAACAGATGTCTGGGAGGGATTTTGGCAGGACCCACTCTGTCAAACAGTCCAGCTTTGACAGTTACTTGCTTGAGGGACGGCTAAAATGCAAAGCATTTCTGATCAGAATATCATATTCATCTCGAAGTTAATTACTGTGTCTGCCTTGGTATAAATAATTAATTATGCAAAACCCACACAGCTGTGGCTGGACAGAGTTAAGTGACTTGCTGTCAATGTCTCACAGTTCTGGAAAGGATGAAGGGATTTAGAAAATAAGCTCTTTAACTCTTGGGCCACACTATTGTGATAGCCCCTTCCCAATCAGATGAGAATATGATTATCACTGAGCATGCTTTTCTTTACAAAAGGACATTTCCCAGTTTAGCCTGTTTGGGCCCCACTAATAATCTCTTCTCAATGCTGTGGCTGTGTCAAGCTAAGAAGCCAAACATTGATTGTTTTAGGGGAATGGATTTGCAAAGCCTCTTTGGCTGCACAGTCATGCTCAGAGCAATCATCAGCCAAAGCAATATCCACATCCAAGTGTGTATGTGTGCATAAGAGTGTGTGAAGAGTGAAGGCACATGGGTGCAATAATAAAGCTGTCCCATTTTGTAAGTAACAAAGGCACAGAGAAGGCCAAGTTTACAGAAATTATGAATATTGTTGACAGCAGCAGTCCAGTATCTGATCTTATGAAAAATGGGCAGAGTCACAGGTTCGCACTGCCAAAGAAACAGTATTTTTGGAAGGTGAGGGTGGAGAAATGTGTCTTGCTTTTTGTGCCTTTATGGTATGTAGTCTCCAGTAGATCGTGGATTTTAAATGTACAGATAGAAGCATCAGCCCAGACTCATTTGCAATAAGTGGTTTTCTGCATGTAACTCTGATTTGCCAAAACATTTTTGCCTGTAGCACTAGTAAATGAAACACAAAAAGAAAAGCTTGGTAAATGTGTCAAATACCTTGGTGTAGGCAAACACTGCTGAAATTACTGTAGGAAAATAAACTGCTACAACCCAGAAGACATATTTTGTACCTTTGAAGGATCAAATCACACTACAATTCATAAGGATTAGTATGGATCTCAACACATATTTTATCCTTTCCTTTAAGTAATGCAAATACTCAGCTGAGCAGGGAGGGAAAAAATAAGTCTGTGAAAGCATTAGATGTAGAAGATCTTCTTCTGTGAATCTTTCCAGGGCTTTGTCTATATTATTAAAATGAGTCAATTTTATATAGAATTTTATATAACTTTTCATCCTCCAAGGATTCCAAAATACAATACAAAGTATAGTAGATTTGAAATTACAAGCAAGTGCAGAAGCAATTATGTATTTATCTGTAATTCACATATAACCTTGGACATTGTAGCATGTGCAAAGTAAAAGGTAGTAGGAAAATATCCTTTAAAATAAATGTTACAGGGCTCCTACCTACCACCTGGAAGGGTATTGCTGACAGACATGACAGGACTTTGGCTCAAATGAAGCAAAATGGTTTTTTTCTTGTGTGTCATTTTTTTCCCATGTGCTGGATGCAGTGTAAGCTCTGGATTTGAGTTTGTATTCTTGCCACAGAAATTCAAACTATAGCCTGATCAGTGCAACGATACTGTAACAAGTGACAGTAACATTTGGGCTATTTCTCCAGCAAGAACCAAGGCTCTGGTTGAAGGTCCAGGCACTGGCTTGTGGTCCTCCAAGCCATTTAATTGCTAACGTGCACCTTGACACAGCTTTGGCCGCTTAGGATAGTGCTCTTTCAGTTCAGGTGTTGTCCTGAGCCAAGAACTTTTCATAACAGGCATCATTCATGAGGTTGCCCAGGTTTTTAGAAGAAAGCTGTCTAGCTGTGTGGTACTTGTTTTCAGGGCCATGGGATGGGCTAGGCTTGGGAGCAGTTCTGGTCTTTTTGAAGCTGGTGACAGTTCAGTCACTAACTCCAGTGTGACTGTATATCAGTAAATAAGTTCTGCCATTGAACAGAAATGATTGTATGTAGATTGTCTTTAATTTAAAACTTCAAATATAAACATTATAAAAAGTTGTGTTAAAACTCAGAGGCCTCATGTGACCTCTGCCAGAGGTTGTAAGCTTGAAGAAAAAGTGCTAGTGTTGCTTTAATGCTGCCAAAATTGGCATCTTAAAAACACACATAATTTTTAACATTGAAGAACTCCCTTTCAGAGCAAACCTGATGTGTCTGCATGCTGTCATTTCTGACAGTGGCAACACCTTAAATCCCTGTAAGCATTGTTCAGCAGTCATCTTCTGATTTATTTTAAATGTCACTGGAAATTACTAGTGAAAAGGACAGGAAAACAAGAAAGAAAAACTGAAGTTTGAGGATCCCAAAATACAATCACAGAAAGATCCTTCGTTGTTTCAAAAAGATGATCCCTAAGCAACTTCAGGGAACTAAAAAAAACAAAAAAAAGAAAGAGGACTAGATGATTTGATTATCTCTTAAAACATGCCAAGAAACCTTGTTGCTCTCGATTTGACACTGGTGGCAAGCATTGGTAACAAAGGTTCTCAGCACAAGATTATACTGGAAAGCAATTTTTTGTCCACAGTTTTCTTGAATCCCAGTTGTTGTACTCAGTCTAGAAAAATATAGTTCATTTTCCCCACAGCAGCTCTCACAGTGTTGTGTTTTGCATTGGTAACTAGAAAGGTGTTGATAACACATCAGTGCTTTGGCTTCTGCTGAGCAGTGTTGGCACAGCATCAGCACTGGCTCTCCAACATTCCACCCTCAATGTCAGGCTGGGGGTGGGCAAGGCCTTGGGATGTGGCATAGCCAGGACAGCTGACTCAAAGTGGCCAAAGGGATATTTCGTGCCATATGATGCTTGTTCAGTAATAAAATCTAAGAGAAAAGAGGTGGGGGGCAGGATTTTTTTTTTATTATGTTTCTATGTTTGAGAGTAGCCACTACATGTACTGAAGCCTTGCTTCCTGGGAAGTGGATGGAGATCTCCTGTTGATGGAAAGAATAAATATTTTGCTTTTCTTTGCTTCCACTCATGTCTTTTGCTTTTGCTTTCTTAAACTGCTTTTATCTTGATCCATGAGTTTTTTTCCAGCTTATTTTCTCCCCCTGTCCTGCTAAAAAAGGAAATGATAAACCAGCTTTGTGGGCACCTGACATCTAGCCAAGGTCAACCCACCACAGTCCTTTTTGTCGCCCAGTATGGGGCATGAGGAATTCAAGATAAGGATAGGAATTGGAAGTGGTAACAGGCAAAACATGACTGAACAAAATTAGAGAGTTAAAAGTGGAATGATCATGGGAAATTTCTATTGTCGTACTTGTGGTGAGGTAAATTGTCCACTTTTGCTTCGTTATGACGATGTTACTTTGATTTTGATGTGGCGAATTATTTTTTATTGATGTGAGTGAATATTGTGTGATGAATGTGGATTGTATTGATAATTCTTAAGAATGTGGTTCACAGAGATGAGGGGTGAAATGTATTGGGTTTGTGTGACATGGTTTTGGTTGTGGGGGGAGATAAAGGGGTAGCTTCTGTAAGAAGCTTCCGCCATGGAGCTTCCCCCATGTCCAACAGAGCAAATAAGAGCTGCCCAGCTGAGGAGGGGAGTGACAGAACACCTTTGGAAGGCACCCAGAGTCCAGTCAGGATCACACTGGTACTTCCTGAGATTCTCCTGTTCTAGGCAGATTCCACTGAGTTTTGTCACCCCACAGTGTTCAACTTTGCTGGCACCACTCAGCACACTCATCTTTCTCCCTTTCCCCTCATTTAGTCTGTTCACATCCTTTTTTGTCTGTGTACTTGTCCTCATTTATCTTCTTTCACCCATCCCTAGGCAGAGCTCTCCCACCATTCCTTCCCCTCAGGGCAATGTCTTAGCACAACCTCTTTGTTCTCTCATCCTCCTCCCTGGTTTAGTCCTTCCTCTTTCACAGACCAGCCATGCACATGGAACATCATCCATCATCCATGCATGCTCAGCCAGACCTGCCTTCTTTGATATCATTGTTTAAATTACACCATCCTAACATCCTCCTAAACGGATCAGCACTTGTCCCCTGCATACAGATCTCACCGAGCTACATCTGTGACACAGACAGTATAGATAGATCTGAAGAAAGGGAGGGTTACAGTGGCAGGTACTGCTATGGGTTTTCTTTTTTTTTCTTTCTTTTTTTTCATCCTATATCATGGAAGAAAACACAAAGTGTATTCTACACATAACTAACAAAACTATGTGTACATACATACAGATAACCTGTATCTATCTATCTATCTATTTTTATATATATATATATATTATACATTCAGTATTGACAGAAGGGCATTTATGTAGTCTATAACAGGACTCTTGTCTTTTAGTTAAAGAATAAAAGTAATTAAAAAAATATATTGAGCCTTAAGTTACTGAAGAGTTAACATTTCTTCAGTTTCCAACTTCAGCACTTAAATCCTTCTTATTTCTCACAGTAGACTTCTTCAGTGTTTTGTGGAACTGAGTTTCAAGTTCAACTTCCCCATTTGTACATGATTTAAGAAAGTTCTGAGGCTAAACTAACTATTCTGACTCACTGATATGGTCTGACAACAAGGCTGTATAACCACCTATCCAAATAAAAACAAACTGTAGATATGCAATTCAGTTCTTACAGCCTCTATGATTTGGGGTGCAATTTCAGCAGTTTATCCAGAGTAACATCCATTTCTAAAACTATGACCCATTTTACTCCTTTCTTTCTGCCGTGTGTTTAGGTCAGGTGGCAAAATGTATAATCAGTGCCTGGGGTTGAAGCTCACACAGTTGCACTGGGCACAAATGCAAGTCTTATGGATGCAACAGACTCGTCTTACCACTTAGAGGGATCTCTGCTTGCTCAGAATTGTATCCACCCCTGGATTGCTACAGGATTTGGGATGAAGCTACTTTCTTTCCATGTATTTTAAATCCTTGCATGTTTCCTAGAATGGTCTCAAGTCCTTTGGTATAAGAAAGTGTACCAACTCAAGTTCAGTCTCCATAGATCTCTTTCATTATGCAGTTCATGTTCTTCCCTCACACCTTGACCTGTGGAGAGCTTTACTGAACTCACCTCTGAGGGAAATGGTCTTATATTTACAGGCATCTGCTGTTGTAATGCAGCAGATCAATCGGGTCACTGGAGTGATACTGTCCATGCATGCAGGCGGATGTATGCTAGAGAGAAGTACCTTCCCTGAAGTTACATGACGGATGAATCTGTCATGACCTTAAGAACAAGCCCTGGGCCTCCGTCAGGCCCCCTGACCATAACACAGGATCAGAAGCTCATGCATAAGAGTGTGGGAGCTCACCAATACCCACTGATTTCAGGAAGATTACCTTCTATTTCCAGGAGCTTCTCATAAAGTGACTTCAGCATGTAATACACTATTAGCAGAGAAGAAACACTGTGCCTTCCCCATTAGAAACCTCTGCTCACAAATCCCAGCAGGAGCAAGGCAAGTCACTGCGTCACTATTAACCAACAGCTAACAATTAGTGGATTTTGCACTGTATATGAGTGCTTGCAAACCATAATTTAAAAGCTAATTTGTTTTGTACTTTTAATATCATAGGCAGTTTTGTATGCTGTCCTACAAAGCATGAACTAATCACAGTCCATCATTTTTACTGCTGTTGGCTCCAAAACCTGTCTTTTGTATATTCATACTCTGCAACACTCTTATCTCTTAACCCAAATGTGAGAAATAGCCCTCTAGCATCAGTTGTCTTGTAGAGACATCAAGGGAGAGTTTTCAAAACTGAAGCCACTTTAGGGTAGTTTTAATGAGGCTATGTTTGCTTAAGCATGACTGACAGAAATAATAAGTTAACATTTGTGAGGGAACCCTCAGATATTGAGCTACAGCAGGCAAAAAGCCAGCAGAAATTGTTGTACTGTTGAAGTATCCCTTAAAATAGCTCTCCTAGCTCAGTCTAATGCAATTAAAGTTACTGATGTACATAATATGAAAACTGGGAGCTCTTCCTGTTAATAACCACTGTGTAACTGAGGTAATCCATTTCATTAATTTAATATACACTTTTGTATCCCCTGATAATAGACATATAATTAAAGAGATAAGGTTTGCATTCCAAAATTAAAGTTTGCAAAGGGCAGTTCTATAAAAACAAGGCATTTTGCTTAATCACTGCTCAATGTCATCTTGGTTTAGACCTTTTTATTTTAATAAAGTATCAGTACTAAAATTCAGAACAAATTGATATCAGTACAGATCAATTTCATGAGTGCTGCCTGATGAAGATGAAAAGAAAACAGTAAATGTAAAAAGTGTGGCTGGTATGGTTAAAATTCATATTGCATTCAATCCATATTTAATTCAATATTTTATATTATGCTGATGTGAATATACTAAAAAGATTAATATTCTTTTATTTTTCAGAGTGTTGATCTGAAATTGTGGCAAGATGATTGTTATTTTATATTTCTCAAAATCTTTGACTAGAACTTAAGTTTATAAAAGCCAAGATTTTCTTATTAAGATAAGAAAAGCCAAGAAGATATATTTTTAGTAGAGATAAAAAAAATATCTAAAGAAACAGTGAAGCTGAAGAAAGATTGTTTATAACTTTAGGAGATTAGGTGGTTGATTAGAAAATTATAAAACTGAGAGACAATATTACCTCAGTTGAATATTCTGGCAAAATAGGAAAAAAATATTTTTCTTCCAAATATTTCATATTTTATATATATGCAAATATATAACTTATACAGAGATACAAGATTTGTGAAATTGTATGGATAGGACAAAGAAAAATGTGCAGTACATGAGCATGTTGAGACATGAATATGACAACATTAACATAAATGCGTAATCATAATGAAAAAAAAGGGAAAAATGGACATTCAAGAAAGCTAAATATTCATGAAACTAAATGAGTCAAATAATTAATTATTAGAGAGGGAATAGTTATGGTAGGATTCAGAAACCATGGTAGTGTTGAACTGTATAAGTTTCAATTTGTTATTATATAATACATGATACTACAAATATCACGTTATATATGATATTACACATCACATTATATAATGTGAACTTATAAAGTGTGTCAAAATCTTAGATTATTCATGAAGTAACCATATTCCCTTGTAAAGATGAGTGCATCTGAAAGCTAAGCTCATTCCTATACCATTTTTGCAAATGAACAGAAATATTTTGTATATATGTTTTTAATTTTCTTCTGCACAGCTGCATTGATAAGTGAAAATGCAGTTTCTTTGTGGTTATTCACTAGCAATAAGCCTTATCAGCAGCTTCTGAATTGCGCTGTGGAAGGGTCAGTGAGGAAAGCTTGGCCATTAATAGAAGCATTAGGATATGAAATATATTCAAAAGTAAACTGATACAATATATTTAAAAGTAAACTGTAATACCAATCATTTAAGAATCCAAAAGCAAGGACCTGCCTATGATTGTTTTTGTGGCCTTCTGCTTTCAGCTCAGAGTCTTGGCAAAACTTCCACATGCCAAGGCCAGTCTTTGTTCACCCAGTGCTTCCACGCATCATCACATTTTCATGCCTGCTTCTTTTTTCAGGGAAGTGAAAATTATCCTTTGGCATAAATGAAGTAGGAAGAATTGAAAGTGCTTCCTTTCTTCACTCTGTTTTTTTTTTCCAAATGTTTACCTTTTTTTTTTAAGAGGATGATGTTTCAAATTCCTTCTGTGTTGTTGTCCATGCAGAATCCAGGATTACACTGTCAGCAAAGAATCCAGGTGTTAAATTCTTAAATAAATCCTTAATTCTTGTTAAATTTCACCTAGTCAGTGATTTTCCTGGGCATTCTATCAAGATCTCTCTGTAAAGCCTCTCTACCCTTGAGAGAATCAACAGCTTCTCCTAATTTATTGTCCTTAGCAAATTTACATAGTGTGCACACAACTCCTTTGTCCAGGTCATTGATAGAACATTGTAAAGAACTGGTCCTAAAATTGAGCCCTGGGGAACACCACTAGTGACTTGCTGTCAGACTGATGTTATTGCATTACAACAATGCTTTTAGTCCATCCTTTCAGCCAGCTGACCACCCACCATATTGTCTGTCTGGACTTTATCCAGAAGGATACCGTGAGACACGGTATCAAAAGCTTTGCTAGAATTAAAAAAAGCTCTCACACCTACTGCCTTGTTGTATTTTATTCAGTGTCTTGATTCATCATGATTTTTTCTATCATTTTAACATCAACAAAATCAAGATTCAGTTAGGGCTCTTAGGACAATCTCTTAGCTTTTCCAATTAGTGCATAGGAGGGTAAAAAATTTATGAGGTAGGAACTAGATCTGTATTCAGCCAGCTCATTAACTGATATCATTATCAAACTGATACAGGAATCATTAAAAATGTATTGGATGTAAATAGCTTTCAATCTATATTCAGTTGGCTGGATTTACACCAATAGTGCTAATATATACTCTAAGCCATCTGTTCCCTTAATGAATACTAGTAACTGTATGCACAATTCTTACTTTCATGAACACAAAGTTGGCATAATAATTAAGGACATGTAAAGCGCAGAAAAACAAAAGCATAGAAGTTAAAACTTAAGGTACCTAGGTATGAACATAATTTTTTTGTCTATTGAAGATATGATTATTATTAACAGGAAAGTCCTCCTGGATCTTAAACTGCCTGTTATAACTCTACCTTGGGTCCAGGAGAGGACAACATTGCTGTTCACTCCATTCTAAAGCATGGCTAGGCTTCGCGAATGAAGATTTGGGAAGGCTCTATCCACATTTGCTACAGGCACGCTGGTGGCTTATGAGGCCAATACGTGACAGACATATCCGATTGCAAAAGGCACAGCAGAAAGACTCCTTAGATGGTGTATTCTGCAATACACGGTTCTTTCTGCGTTGCCTTTTTTCCTCAAGAGTGATCCTGCGTGTGTTCTCGAAAGAGACAGCTGCGTTATAGATGGTGTGTCTCCAGGCCTCCCAATTGGAGGCCAGAGTAGACCAATTATGGTGATCAATATGGCCAAGGCTGAGATGTTGTTTCAGGGAGTCCTTGTATCTTTTCTTCGGGGCTCCTCTCTTGCGGCAGCCAGTGGCAAGTTCACCATAAAGCAAGATCTTAGGGAGGCGGTGGTCCTTCATCCTTGAGACGTGCCCTGCCCATCGCAGCTGCATTCTCAGTAACATGACCTCAATACTTGTGACAGCTGCTTGCTCTAGAACAGATGTGTTGGTCATATAATCTGACCAGTGGATGTTTAAGATTGAGCGGAGGCAGCGTTGATGGAAGCGCTCTAGGAGACGTAGGTGGTGGCGGTAGATGACCCATGATTCGGAACCATATAAAAGAGTAGACAACACTATGGCTTTGTAAACACTGATCTTGGTGCTTTTCTTCAAGTGTTTATTACGCCATACTCTTTTGTGGAGTTTTCCAAAAGCACTGTATGCCTTTGCCAACCTGTTGTCTATCTCTCCGTCGATCTTACCATCTGAGGAGATGAGGCTACCAAGGTAATTAAACTGTTGGACTGATTTGAGCTCTGATTGGCCAATGGTGATGTGGGGATGATGGGGGACTTCCTGAGGTGCAGGTTGATGGAGGACCTCTGTCTTCTTTAAGCTGACTTCCAGCCCAAAGAGCTCAGCAGCATCTGCAAAGCAGGAAGTTAAGCGCTGCAGAGCTGCTTATGTGTCTAAAGCAGAGGAGTCTTAAAGCACTACTTATGTCTAGCAGATACCTAAAAATCTTCCAGTTACTGTGGCTGTGGTCTGAGACAGGATATATGAGGGTTTGGTTCAGGCTGAAAAAGGGAGGAGGGAATGGACCTTCAGAAATCAGTAATTCCTCGCCTGGGTCTCCAGTAGCACCAGTAAGAGCTGTCTCTTCTTTCCCAGCTCCATCTGTCCTTCTTTCCAGGTCTGCTCTGGCTGAGACTCACACCACAAGAAGGCAAACTGCTGTTTGATATAAATCACTAGAAAAGACCAACTTTGTTCTAGGTCCCCTTCCCTACATTTACTGCAGTATAAAGATGTCTCATTCTCATTATTCGCATCCTGTAAAAAGAAAAATAAAACCAAACAAAATACCTGGAAGAAATCTTAAAAAGCAAATACAAATCCAGAAAACTTCACATCTGGAGAAAAAGAGACATCAGGAAAAGCCCTGACCAGTCAGAGTTTGGCTTACTTTTTAAACACAAGCTGCATGATATATTTTTTTTTGTGGGTATAAATGATCATTGAGTTATTTCATGCAGCTGGCCTCCTTCCACTTCCACTGGTAGGGAGCAGTTTAAACTTGCCCATGCATAGATCTCTTTGTAACTGCTGAATGTGTTATTACTGTGAAACAAAATTAATTTCTTACACTTGAATGAAAATAATTCACTTCTGCAAGATTTTTCTATTATAGTTGTTCTAAAGGCCACATGCTCTTTGGCTGTCAGGTGTTGGTTTTCCACACAGTGGTACTTACTGTGTAGCATGAAACAGCTGCAGTCTTAGGGGTGTATAAACTGAGAACATGCATGGGAATTTATTCCTTTTGTAGGGAAAAGCACAAAAAGTTGTACTTTGCGTATCTGAGTGAGGAATCAATAAAATGATTGCTTGCAAACTCTGTATGTGCCAATGGATGCAGATAAAGATGAGAAAAACTTTCTAAAAACTGAATTTTAGATATTTTGGTATAGTTTAAACCTAACTTTCCATCTTTCTTTATCAGTTGGCTTTCTTTATCAGTTGGTAGGAGTTGGCTGCATATTGAGATCCGGCTTTTAACTTTCAGTTACTCTGTGCACAGGAACTATATTCTGAGTCAGACCTATGGTCCCTTAAAGCAGTCAGTGATAAATAGCAGATGAATTCTGCAGGTATGAAGTGTGGAATAATCCTTCTCACTTAGCTTTTTGCTCTTTGTCTTGAACAGCTAAAGGGTGATATATTCTGAAACAGGAATATTTATTACTTAAAAATGTATGTATTAAGCTTGTCTTCATTTTTCAGTTCTCCTATATATTTAATTTCAATAATCTTCTGTTATTGTGAAATCTATTGCTTAATTACCTGGTGATAATTACCATTGAGAGATGAATGCGTGGAAAAGAGAGAGGAAGCACACACAAAATGAAACAGATAGAAATATCCCAAAATGTTCTGATATTCTCAAAGAGAGAATTATTGACCAGGTATGATCCATTGTATTTATTATCTCACAATAAAGAAGTAAATGCCAGTCTTAAGTAATGATGAATCCTCTTATATAGAACTAAGTCCACAATGATATCAGGTATTACATCTTGCAGATATGGTGTTCATGGAGGAAGTGGCCATCTGAGCATCTGAGTTACCATGCAGGAGTCCCACACAAATCAGAGCCTCTGTGACCCTACTTCAGAAGCAAGGGTAGTTACTGCTAGCAGATCAAGGCTATCTTTCCTCACACAAAAGCTTGTGAGAAAGGAGAGGCGAGGCAACCAACCCCAAAACAGGGTAAGGATACTTAGCAAGAGAATTAAACAGAATGTTTTTGTAAATAAGCAGATCTACTTGATATCTTTGAGAAATCAAGGTCTGAATCTAGTTCACTGCATTTGCATCTTTATTTCACTAAAATAACGAAAAACCCAGTCAGCTTCTGAAGAACCACCACAAAGAACCAGACATCTGATTGCAAGTCCAAACCTGCAAAATTCTGTTAGTTGTATCACCTTGCCCTGTTTAATTCAGCAAATGTTTCTCACTACCTACTTAAACTGTTTGGAAGCTATGCAGAACCTTCTATCACCTTCCTAACCCTGGAAGTACTGTTGGCATCTTGATTGCCACCTGCTCCCTTTCAAGTTCATTTCAACCTGGAAAATGCTCCCTGTTGTGCATGTTGGGTGGTCCTCAGGGAAGGCAAAATCTTCCCCTTTTTCAGGATGGCTTTTTTCATCCCAGGTTGTGTTATAAGGACAAGCTAAGAGCCACTTTATCTCTGGAGCCCAGCTACAGCCTTTATGGCAACAAGATAGACACTAAATACACTTGAAAGAGTCTGCTACACAAACAGGCTCGTGGTCACTTCTCTGGATGTGTTCTGGTAAAGTCACCTGGGGTGTGGATGTGGCTTCAACCCACTTCTGAATATTATCTCTGCTGTATTTGCAGAGGCAAGGACAGACAGAGACTGGCTTGCACTTCTGGAACACATAGGATGCAACTCATCCTTCTCATGGAAAAAGTGAAAACAATCTTCAATGATCTTTCATGTAAGGGAAGATCTGGGACAGCACAGAGAATTGTCATGGAGTAGCTGATATGTACTACCTCCCTTATCTGTAAGGCAGTAACAAATGGCTCCTGTGAAGTTTTGCTGCATGTTCCTTACCATCCACTGTAGCGTTTCATCATGCACTGAGATGTATGATCAGGAAGGCCTAAAGTACTAATAAAAATGAAGGAAGAAATGTACAGTCCAAGGCTGGAACAAATGATAACGTAAAAGGCTGGAATCTTGGCAAGAGGAAAGAGTAATGAGTAGGCATTGTGTGGAGTCTGAGATCGGTATGGAGGATTCATTGGTTATGTTTCTTGGTATCAGGGATTGCTTGTGGGAAGTGAAATGTATGGCAAAGGGATAAGAGGAGTAAGGAAATGGGGAAGCTGGATGTCTGAAGGAGGACTGGTGCACAATTTAGGCCTCCATTTTTGACTAAGCAGAATGAGCAAGAGAAGATGGGAAAGTTATAGGATTACAGGTAGAGATGAGGAATGGAGTGGGGTCCTGAGTGTCGGGACAATACAAATTCTTTTTTCTTGATTAGCTCTGTTCTGTTCTAATGAAGAGCTTTCCTTTAAATCATGCCTGGATCATCAGCCTGTCTTTCTTGTCAGAACTCAGACCTGGCAATTTCAACTCTGTGAAGAGATCTTAGAATCAGTTTGACATTTCTCTGAAATCAGCTGCTCAATATGGATCTGCAGTCAAAAAAATTCATCATGATGCTGGGCATCATCAGATAAGTATTGAGAACTGACATTCTGACATTATAAAAAAACTTGGTTTGCTGCTCTGGCCACTACATCTCAAGAGGAATATGGTAGAGTTAAAAAAAAGTCACAGGATGAGACAGCTAAAATTTTCAAGAGGATGAAGCTGCTGCCTTGTGAGGAAAAGCTGAAATTCTCAGGACTCATCAGTCTGGAGAGCAGAAAGAAGGCTCCATGGGGATATGAAAGAAGTTTAAAGAATCACAAGGGCAATGGACAATCTGAATTAATTGTTACTTCAGTTCTCACTGCATGAGTTAGGTAACACTCAAAACTAGAAAGGGAACATTTTAAAACAGTAAAAGAGAGTGTATCTTTATACAGTGGATAAAGAAGTTTTGGAATTTGTTTCTACAGGAGGTTGTGAGGCAAATAGTAATGGCAGAACCAAGGAGGATTTAGGTAGATTTATGGATGCCACGTTCAGACATGGATGCTAAAAGAACTGAGAAGGATTGTATGCTCTACTTTCATTAATACAGCATTTTGAGATGCTGGGGCAGTATAAGAGGAACAGAGGGCAAAATATAGTCAGGCCCATGTGCTCTCCTTAAATATTATGTCCTACTGCTGCTGAAAGAATATAATACAAATTGAGCCGCTGATTTACTTGATAGCATATTTATTCTATTCTTATTTTCTTATTTCTTTTTTTCTTATACTATAAATTCTTCTTTTTTCCTGTGTATTACAGGAAGAACCTAAGCCCATCACCTGTCAGTGAACAGTCCAGTAAGGCATAAACTACCTCACAGAAAACAAACATTAGTCTTGGATCATACACTAAACGTACCAGGCTATGACTCCCAGAGTGCAATAAATACAATTACATTTAACTGCAGCAAAAGTACACATTGAGTCTATATGCACATATAAGCTGCTTGTAGGTATTTGTGTGCCTGTCTTTGTTATTCACTCTACCTGTTAGCATATTCTCTTACTATTATTCATATGAAGTTTGAAATATTCTCTCATACTGACCTACTTTACAAAGCGGAGATCATGTTGAATCAACCTGATAACTTTGTGCAATGAAGTGATGGATAGGTTGGTGGATGATGGGAGAGCAGTCAGTGCTGTTTACTCTCACTTTAGCAAGACTTCTGAAACTGTCTCCATTGCGTCCTTTTAGAAAAGTGTGTTTTGGTTGGGGAACAGTGAGGCGGATTGAAAACTGACTGAGCAGCCAGGCCTAGAGGACTGTGATCACTGGCACAAAGTCTAGCTGGAGACATGTCAGTAACTTGTACCTGGACTAGTAACTGGGCAGGTGGACAATCTGGTTACTAGGTAGTCCATGGGAAGGAACTCCATAGGTAGATGATGTTCAGATGCTTTTTTTCCCTAGACTGTTTCCTTTCCAAGTGGCGCTTCCAGTAAGGCTCTCTTAAGACACAGGACAAAGCATATAGAAAGGAGTGGAAGACAGAAAGATGAAGTTCAAATGACTCTAGTTTCAAAATTACAGCAGTACTCTAATTCAATGTGAAAAAGGGTTATGATGCCCCAGCAAATAGATTGTTCCAGTTACATCCAATCACCAGAACTTTATTAATTTTCTTTGGCATTCACAGCCATCCACTGGACTCCTCTTATGAAACCCATGAGTACATAAACAGGCACAATTGCATATTACTAATATACAAGCCCATTTATCTACAGTGTTTCAGGCTGTTCTAGGAGCAATTTCCTTGAAAGTATTTTCATTAAAAATGCAAGGATCAAATTTTACACATTCTGATATCTTGCTTTGATTTTCAAAGGGCTCTGATTCATGAGGGGTCAAGACTTCCTTGAAATTACCTGAAGTTAATCTTATCCTCGATTGTCTGCCCTATACCTCTCCTGGATGTCTATGCCCACATACCAAAAAGACAGCTCCTGAATCAGCAGTTCTAAATTGCCATTATGTTCAGAATGGAATATTAAAAAAGATATTGAAGTTACTTATTTATTTTGTGGAAATTGTAATTTGGTGTCTGCTATGCAGGTGTCTTGAGTTGGAGGGAAAATGTGGTGGGCAGCTGGAAAAAGGATACTCTAGGGTCTTCCCAAGGTACACCATCCCTGCTTGTAAATCAGAGACTGAAGTCAAAGCTGAATGAAATCTAGCAGGGGAACAAAATGAAGAGATGTCAAAAAAAAAAAAAAAAAGTCAAGCTCTACTCTGAATAAGTAGGTGTCTTTATAGCTTGGCTGTAGTGCAAGAGACACGCTTTGGAGAAGGCAGTTCCCTGTTGGAAATAGGTGCTACGTCAAAACACATTCAGTTCTGAGCAGAAAGGATGAGCAAAGAGAGAAAACAAATGATCCATGAAATGAAACTCTATCATATTATTGTTAATTGGAGATCAGCTTGGAAGAATTTGTTGATTCTTTTTCTACCCAGGCAAAGCAGTCACTGAAGTGACTGCTTCAGTTTGCAGTCACTGAATAATGGAATCTCTTTTCTGACGTAGTCTTGAGAAGTGTTTTGATTTGATGTACACTTGTATGATTTCAGCTCTGGACTCTGTCAGGCTATGATAAAAGCTGCCATCACCTCACCAGGAATTTCCTGTAATGTATAAACACTTGACTTCACGCTAACCTTCCCTCCTGCCTCTCCCACATCCTTGCATGCATATCAATGACTGCTGGAAAGGGCACTGCTGTGTACCAAGTCCTAGTCAACAGAGCGGATTGACCAAGGCCTAGGGATACTGCACCACTGCTAATCAATAGATATTGAGTGTGATCCCCTGCTCTAAATTCAACAGGGTTAATAAGAGTCTACAGAAAACAATGCTCTGAAACACAATCTCCCATTCAGTGAGAGAGGGGAGGTAGAAATGTTTGTTTCAGCAGCTGCAGATAAAACCTGTGGGAGGCAAAGCTTTAGCTTTTACCCAAATTTGGCCTGAAGCATTCTTGATTTGCTAAGTGCATTAGAGACAGCTTTGCCACTGACAAGAGAAATACCACATATGATGACATGTTTCTAAGCTCCTGAATGTCTTTGCTTGATATTTTACTCAGAGATAGCATGTGAAGCTCCTTATTGTCCCCTGTACTAGACCTTTGGTTTTGCCTCTTATGCTTCGCATGCAAGACTAAGCACATGCAGGATGGAGGAAAGGAATTCAATTTAATAGCTGGCCAGATGCCCTTTTCTCTTTTGAATAGGCAGAGATACTATCTTGAGATGAAAGGTGACACTTAAACAGAGCAGTCACACTACTTGTAAGAGGTCTGAAATTCCTATAACTTTGCTTGATGGCAAAAAGTGAAACCAATCCCATCCCCCCGTTCTACATGATTTACAGAGTGAACTTTTAGTACAGTTTAAGATCCTGAGTGAAAAACCTAGTGCTGAGAGACAGTGTGCCAAATTATCTGGCTAAGCTGGGGTAGTCAGCCAAGTTCAGTATCTGCTAGCTGATGATGAATGGTGACGTCTCTGTGCTTGCTCAACATCTGTCTGCCTACTTCACTTCTAATTGCACACACGCGGATAACTGGGAAGGGGAGAATGCTAGATTTCACAGGAGCAGTATCATGTGACCTATTCATGAGTGTGAAGGAGTAGGTAGGTATGTCTATGCTGTGTTTTCAAACACACCTTCAACAGATGTCCAGCTTGCTAGAGGTGGGCATGCCTGATTCAGGATTATTTGCTGTCTAAACCTCTGTGTGGTAATATATGAGAGTATGCTTTTGCTTGTCACTGTGGCTTTACTGAATTCCTCAGTGGGAGGGATCAGCAGAAGTTCTACTTCTTATCATCCAGAAGAGCCGCACTTGCTAACAGATTATGGAACACGAAGATAGGTGTACCATGACACATCCTCCACAGATACCACTCTTCCTCAGATTGAGACAAATATACCATACTATCTGCTGACGTAAGTAACTGTCACACAACACTTTAAAACAGAGTAACTACATTTATTTATTTTTGTTTAGTTGTCTGTTATTCTCCTTTTCTTATTTTTTTCTGTTTTTTTATAATTTCATAGGAATTCAGTTAACATTACTTTTAAATGACAACTTCAGTCTTACTTAAGCAGAAATCCATTCCCCTGTGTTGACCTAAAGCTAGAGAACACACTTTGTATTCCTTATTTCTGCTGTGCTGCACTTTTTCTCTCAGTATAGTAGCATTAACTGTCTCAACATACAGGCATGGGAAATGTGTAGTATGAAATGGAGTTTGCTAAAACAAGATCCCTTATTATTTGTTACAAAATTGTAGGAAACAGGGTAAAGTGACTTCAAGAGGTCATTTAGCACCCTTCCCTTTGCCTCTTATGCTTTTCATCCTATCTCCTTCAGCCTTTTACCCCTTCTTTTCTTACCTGTCAGCTCTTTCTTTATTTTCTTTTTCTGATCCTCTGCTGTGTCTTATTTAAACTTTGGGCAGTATATATCAAAGCAGGCATATAAAAAATCCTGACTCACAGAGGTAGACCCTCTGACTGTAAAGGTAGCAGACAACTGTCTCTTTCATTTGTAAATAAATGGGGAGATAGGCTTCATCTATGCTTCAATCCCAATGCATAATTCTCACTGTGGAGTTATAGCAACATGGAGTTACAATAAAACAATGATGACAGATTTATAATACTGGGTTTAAGATGTTTGGTTTGCCAGTGTAACTCCAAGTTTGGTACTATGGGGAATCAGGGCCTTTGTATCCCAAGACAAATGACTTCCAAATTGGAAAACAGCTATGGACTTAGGCTCCATTGTGAGTGTTAATTTTGTTTCACTCAGAAATAATTATTGCTGGCTTATCTAAAGCAGCAGAAGCTTGGAACAGGAGAGTACTTCACTCCTCCTGGCACAAAGACAGTTGTGATAATGTAAGTTATATAAAAGGTGCCAAGCTAAGGGAAGGGATGGGGGGGTGGTGAAATAAAATCATCAACAAAACAGTGACTTTAGCCACCTTCCCACTGTTCAGATTATAGTTCCTAATTTATTATATTTATATTGACTTTCCATTCCAACCACTAGCTTGAAGGAAATCTTGCATTGCAGTTTTCCATCAGAGAAGAAACCAGTGACCTAAAAGCGTGGTATATTTTTTATGACACTTGTTAGAATTGCATAAAGTGTGTTAGTCCTTGAACAGCAGAAATGGCCTGCAGCAAGGAATCCTCCTTCAGGGAAGTCAGCCCAAAAGGTAACACCCAATTCCCAGTCAACATTGGTGCTGACTCTTCCCACTTGCCCTAGGAATTTCCTGCTTAAAATTACTAGAAAACACCACACACCTGAAGAACATTGCAACATTTATGGAAGTAGTAAGTGCTGAAGTGTTGGGATACACTCCTTTGTGTGACTCTACCACCTGCCAGCTCCTGCACTGTGGTGAATACTTTACAATCCCACTGGTTCCAAGGACTTCCTGGCACCGGCTGATTAACAGGCAGATATCTACCTGGGGCAAAGACTGAATCTGTACATGCTTAAAAAGGTGACACAGTAAAGCAGGATTAAAGATTTAGGAGGAGTATAAAGTGTTCCTGGGACAGCAATGGCCCAAAGACATTTATTTGAGTATCAGGAAGACAAGGAAAAGGATAGTAGTGGAAGTAAGGGACAGCACATCAGCTATCAGTTTAATTCTAAGTTTCTTTCTCAATAAGGCAAATGTTTATTAGAGGAATGAAAATCAATCCTAGTGAGACTATATTGAACAGTTTGGTGGACCATAATATTACTGCCTTATCATTGTCTATTATTGTCTATCCTGGTTTTCCCCAACTAGCCACTATCAGTCTACTCTTTGTAAAACACCTACAACCAGATCAATCAATCACTTAAAAAAAAAAAATCAACTCAAGCCACCTACACCTCTGGAGGTTTGGTCTTATCTTTCCACTCTAGGCAGACTGGAAGCTATTGTGTGGGTCCTCACATTTCCATTTCACATTAAAGCACTGGCTTAGGATGATTACCCCCAAGATTTGCTTCTTTGTTTAACCCCTTTGCTACCTTTCTGATACCTGTACTCACAAATATAGAGTTTGGGAGTTTTACCAGGTGGTGGCAGTGATGAACTGATGCTACCTATTTCTACAAATCCTGTTGATGTAAAAATATATAATAAAGAATGTAGGCAGACAGGTTAGTCCTTCAGGGCTCAATTTTTAAAGCTGTGTATAGGGATTTAGTATGATATTAATTGGAATTGCTTGGTCAAATCCCTCAGCAGGCTTTGACAGTTTATCCTGGACTAGTGAGGTTTTGGCTCCAGTCCTGAACTTTGCATAATTTTTAGATAGGTTATAGCAAAGATTAGAATATATTTTGAATATATTATGTCTATAACAGTCACAGTGAAGGTTTCCCTTGCACACTTCTCAATCACTTCCTTCAAGATGTGAAAACAGTTTCAAAAGAAAAAATATTTCATCAAAAGTAAATGGGCAATTTAGGGTATGTTCTGTGTATATTGTAAATACATATAGAATATTTTGTCATTATTTTGATTCCAGAAATTAATTTCTAAGCTGAGTTGGAGAATAATAGCTCTATTCAAATAATGGATAGCTGCAATTTTCTTTGAATATCTTGTCTTTTAACTGAAGCACAAAACGTGTAGAATAGAAACATCAGTGTAAAAGCTAGAGTTCTTCAGAACTTCCACATGATATGTTATATTTTCCTGAATTTAAAGTGAATTTAAAATCTTTGCATTTATTTCTAAGTATCAATAACCTTATTTCATTAAACACTGCAGTTCTGTCTTTACAAAATTGTCATCATGCTTCACACATTAATGTTGCTATCCCACCTTGACAAATCTTTCATAGGGTTGCATACAACAAATGAGAAACACACCGCTTGCGTGAAATCATGAATATTTTTTTGCAGAGACATTTATGAGATGTTCAGTCAGATGGAATCAGCACACAAACCCCAGCAGAGCAGCTTGTTGGGCTGCTCCCAGCTGCCATTCCAGTTGCCAGTGATCTGGGGCAGCATCCCATATACCTTCGAAGGTCTGTTAGTGTGGGGGACTGCAGGGCTGTAAACCTTTCATATAATTTAATATAAAAGACATGAAAAATATTTTTAGTCTTCATCCAGAAGAGCTAAATCACAAGTGGTTTTTTTACCGCTGTCTTCAATGCAACTGACTCATCTTCCCCAGCTCAATGCTTTTGCCATGCTTTGGGACAAATATCTGCTTGTGGTTCACTTGGAGCTGCATTACTGTAAGAGTGACTGCCCCATACTGCCATGTTGGTAACAACCAGAGAGACATTTCCTTCGCAGCTTAGAAGAAAGAAGTGCAGAAATTTCTAGAAAACCACAAAGTCTTCAGGCAGGACTTGACAGGTAGATCTTGAAACATCAGGAACTTTCCCGCTGGAAAATGTCAGTTACTGGCAACCTTCTTTTTGCTTTAGTTTAGCAAGAATTATTTTCACTGAAATAAAAAAAAATCTAAAAACAACAACAAAAAACCCCAAACAAACCAACCAACCAACCAACCAAAAAATCAAAAAAAAAAACAACCAAAAAAACCCAAACAAAAAACCCAAGATGCTGGATAAACAGTAGCAAGCTTTACAAAGCTGTGAATCAGGAATCTGGACCCTGTTGTGCTCTATGGCTTTGTAGCTTTCCTCTTCATCTTGCCCAGGCACAGTAACATCTTTTTTTTTTCTTTTTTTTTTTTTTTCCAAGCAGGGCAGAACACTGACAGAAACAAAGTGCAGTGTGAGTTAAAAGATTAAATGCTTGTCTTCCTCTCCGCCCCCTCATTTTGGTAGCAGTTAACTAACTTGTACTATAACCACTGTAATCAGAGTGTAGTTACACAGTTCTGCTGATGTAGAATATTGCTGGACTTAGAGCCAAGAATTGATTTTTGTGTCCCCAGAGACTTCAATTATTGGATACAAACTCTGCTGACACCAAAACTAGTACTTTTTCTGTGGGTGGAAATGACAGAAGTGAGGCTGATTCAGGTTTGTGAGTGCACACAGAGTGGAAAGGCAAGATGCCCATCCACCAGGACTAACAAGGACTCTTTTAGCAGCTCACCTCAAAATACATACTTAAAAGTGATGCAAGGGGGTACTGTATGATGTTTACACCCATCTACCCTTTATTGTGTCCAACCCTAAGCCATGGTTTCAAAATCTGTGATTGATTTCACTGAACACCTCTTTTATATAGATAAACCCTGTCATCTACACAGCAGGAGGAATAACACTGTAGATCTATGGTTTTAAGAGAGGCGAGTTTTTCAGGGAAAGGTAGTTTCTGGAAAAAGCAGAAAAGCCTTTAGGCACAGACATTCAAAATTACACCAGGTAGCCTGAAGTACTACAAACTTTTTTTTCTAAATCCTACCTGCTGCCCCCCATCCGAGCTGCACCCACAAGAAGTGACTTAAAGGCAGGACCCCACCCTGCCCTCTCTGAGACATAAGAACTGGTGTTCCAAAGCCACCAAGAGAAGTTCTGTGGCTTTACTGCTGGAGGGGGAAATGTGATCCCCTGACCCTTCCCAGAGGTTTGGTAAAAATACACAAAAGGCTGACTGGATCCACCTGTCTGTTTAGACTTTACTCATTTTTCTGCAGTGGTATTGACTGAAACTAATTTTCTTGAACAACCTTTCACACAAACACGGCTGTGAACAATTTCACAAAGAGCAAATCATTGCATCCCTCTGCCTTGATCAGGTTGACATGTGTCATTCACATGAAAATCCAGGGAAGATATGGCAGGGTGTGTTTGTATATTTGCCTACTTAATGAATTTTAAGCTGTCTTTTGCTAGTTATCTGATTCAAATATCTGGATAAATATAAAGAAAACACTAAACTGAGTCAAAAGTGCAAAATTATTAATTGAGTTGAGCAAACAAATAACTCTTAGTCTGGTAGTTGCCCACAGACACATTTCTAGGACTTATGTAAATGAAACCAAGGAGACATGCAAGCTCTGCTCCTTATCAACCTGGTTTATCTGGGTTTCTTTCTTACTCTTCATTAGCAAAAGATGAAATTAGATTGTGAAGCATGCACTGGGCTCGTCGTCTGCTTTGCTTTTAATTGCTAACACTATGCATTAATCAAACAAAGGATACCACTGGGGAGCAAGCAGGTTTAGATCTACCTAGTTGACTATGCTGATGTGAACTGATTTTCTCAATATGTCAGTCAAAGGCACTTCCCCTAATCTGTTGTAAACTGTTGTAACAATCAGAGTGTACAGTGACAGCTGGGGAGTCAGGATGCCACATCCCACTCATAGGAGCACGAAGCTTCCATCGCCTCTCCCAGGGAGCTGGGGCACATGGTGAACGAAGCCTGGGAACACCGCAGCCTGCACACTCTCACACTCTGTCGGGTTATGGATTTCAATCAATACGTAGTCCCAGTGGCACAGGCGGGAGAGAAAAGAAAGAAAAAAAAAAAAAAGAAAAAGAAAAACACTTGATTGGAGAGTCAGAAGAGCAAGAAATAATCTATGCTATGACTTAATATGCATAATGAACAAAAATGCCAGTTTTATGCCTGATCTTTAGAAACAAGGGAATCATGTATACTTAAAATATGCATTAAGTATATTATTTAAGCTCAGTCTTGTCATACCCTTCACAGCATATTTCAGGAACCTCCTAGAAAGAGCACAATTTCTTAAGTGGGCTCATAATTTCTGAAACAGTAGTATTTTGTGTCTTTGCTAACATAACATAAATTACTGCTAATGTAGGGCGTGGAGCGCTTACACTACTGTAAGACTCAAAGTGTGGCTAACCTATAACCTTTCCATGCTGGCACTAGGAATGGTCAAGGTTAGCACAGCCTGCTAATGAAAGACCTTCTCCACAAGTTCTTCATTGGGTAATGCCCTTCCAGCCTATCTCCCGTGCTACAGGAGTGGGGTGCACTACCAAAGGACAGGTTACAAAATTATTCTAGAGCTTTAGTCTGTCCCAGTTGCTGATAGGAATCAGGCCCAGAAATTTATTACAGGCTTCATGACATTACAGCCTGTATCTTACACTAAGGATAATGCTGAAACCAAACATTTCCAGGCTATTGACCATCTTGAAACAGAACAGAAATATCTTAAACAAGTTTTATGAACATTCCTATTTTAAAAATGTGGGAAAAATATTATGTAATGTATTTGAGCTTTAGATGATGAATTGTGTGGATTTTCTGAACTCTGGTCTGCCTGAACTGCCATCTTAGAGGCAGATTCACCTGTGGATTGTTATGAATTGTTAGGAAAGGTCATTTTTTATTAATTCTTTGCTTGAAAATACATTGATCTGTATATAACCCCTTTTGGGAAGAGGAGGAGCAGTACCAAATTAATATACTTTTTTTCTTTTTCCCACCTACTTGTTACTCAGGGAGGGGGAAAGAGTTATTTCTTTATTTAATCAAAGAGATATTTCTGAAAGGCAGAGAATAAATACTGAAAATTATTGCATTTTGCATTATAAAAGCTGAGCTTTAATTTTTTTCTTGGGCAATATCTTTGTAAGACAGGATGGAAGAAACAAGTGCTTTCCTCACTCTTTTCCTATACAGCTTGGTATTCCAGAAAACTGTGGAGGAAAGGGGTTCAACCTGCATGTGACAAATGAACAACAAAATAAGAGTTTTTCAGCATCTAACACTGAGATGCTTACAGGCAGAAAGAGTATGCTCTTCTACCTCCCTGCTTCTATTGTAAATTTGGTTTAATCAGGAAAGAGAAGCAAACCTAGTTTTCTATCAGTTTAACTCACATTATATGACAGCCAAATCACTCCGTCATCTCTTGCTTTTTCTAGCAGGAAAAATCTGAAGGTTAATGCTGTTACAAGACACTGATGTCACTAACAATCCATGTAACAACAATATCTACTTCATCCCTTCTCCAGCATATATTATTGGTATTGACCTCATAACTGAGGCAGTCTGCTTTGCTAACATTCTTCTTATTTGCTGTGGCAGTATTTTTCTAACTCCTGGACCTGTCTGAAACAAAGAAAAAGAACATTTAGAAGCCAAGTTACAGTTTTATTTATAGTTCATGATTTACATGGAAAGAGTCAGATTCAGCATGTCAGAAGTTTTCCACCTAAAATAGAGCATCTTAAGGTCTATTTACAGAGCTCCTTGCATTCCGTCAGGATCTAGACTAATTTTTAAATAGCTGTGTTCCTGTGCAACACCTGGCTTTTCAAAGGGCAGTTGGAGGTCACCTATTAGATAGAAGAGTGAGAACTGGCCTGGAGAACTGGGTTGGCAAGTGATACTTGTCATTAGCAAACAGACCTGCTACAATGGCAATGGGCTACCAGGAGTATCTTTTAAAGTGTCATTCTTGCAACCTAGAGCACTGCCATCGGTATTTTGTTGGAGTGGGTGATCATCCACTCTGGAAACTTGTTAACTGCAGAGTCTGTACCCATTTATCTGTCCCAAGAAGTCATTTGCTGCTCTTACAAGTGACTCTTCCATGAGTTATCACCTGTCCTATCCTGATGGAAGTTTCCTTTGCTTTCTTGCTTCCGTCATGAGCTTTTAGAAAGCTGTGAACCTGGTTTGACAAGGGCATATCTGATCAGATTGCCTGATGCCCTCACACTGAATATTGTTCTGTGTATTTTGTTGCCCATTCTCTGGAAAAGAGGGTACACCCCTCCAGATGCCCTGTGCATGTTGGTGTTGGGTTTCCCATGGGGCACACCCTGGGAAGTGGAGGAGTGCAATGAAGGCAGACCAATGTGAAGGAGGGTGGCTGAAGGTGCCCGTGTGGCCCCACAGCCCCTTGTGGGTCAGGTATTCCCCAGGAGGGAGCAGGCAGCACAAAGCTGGAAGTCTTCAAACTCTCGTCCTGACACCGTAGTCACTTCTGTGTAATTTCTTTCTTACTTCTGCCTGCCAGCATATCTCTTGCTGTCTTGGTGGTGCCTGTTGCCTTGTTACTGCTGTTGGCACTGGAGTTTTATTTCTTATCAGTGCTAGGAGCTGCCTGTTTTCTTTCTGATTTTATACAAATCTAAATCCTACATTTATCTTTCTTTTATCAGCAGTAAAGCTTGCAGAGACTTCTGCCATCAGCCTACACTGAGTTTGGTTCTGTATTCACTTTTTATCTGTTTTTAACTCATTTAACTAACATGGGTAAGTTAAGAAACAGCACTGAGATATTTAACTTTTTAAGTTCTCACAATAGAGTTTGCTTTTCAGTTTAATTTCCCCTTGCTTTAGACTTTGGGGGGGTGGGGAGAAGAGATATATTAGTAGGGGCATAATTACGAAAAACCTGAATTTTTCATAGGTATTATGATAAAAGTGACAGAAAAAGATATCAATATCTGCTAAAACAATTTTATTTTATTTTCTAAAACTAGCCAAGGCATAGAAGAAAAATACCAAAAGGATTGCTTTACAAATGTGCAAACGCTAGTTTAGGAAAAATGCATTTTAAAAGCAATATTTATAGCTTTAATGTTTTTAAATTTCAGTAAAAATTCTTTTCATTGTCACTCTGCTTTGAATCTTTGACACGTACAGAGAACTTGGAAGATTGTCTTTCAGTATCAGGGGAGGCTCTTTTTGCTGAACAGTTTGCAGAACAAGAAACCCTCCTTTGGCAGTTGCCTGAAGACAGATTGGATGTTGAAGGAAGCTTACATACAGGAAAAGCAAGCACTGGCACAGAGACTGATAAATCTACTCCTGCTCCCTAAAAAATGCTGAGCTGAGGGAAAAACCACTATCAGAACTGCAGTTCTTGGGAAGGAAAGACAAGTCCCAAATGCATAAGACCATGTTCTTTCACCATCTCCACCTATGGGCTCCAGAATGTCTGTATGACAGCTGATATTAATGACTCATCTTTAGGTCACTTCACTTCTCATAAACATTTGCCAAGGCTCTCAACTTTCTATATAAAAGAAATCTGTCTCTTTCTTGTGTAGCCCCTGTCACACAACTGTGTCCATGTTGTTTCCAACCTCAGGTGTGACGCCACTAAAAAAACAATGACTTGTTTTTGTGTCAGTGCTTCATCATCACCCACCTGAAATCATTATAATGGGTACATTATACAACACACCTGGTTGTAGCCAGGTGGGGGTCGGTCTCTTCTCCCAGGCAACCAGCAGTAAGACAAGAGGGCACAGTCTTGGATATTAGGAAGAAATTTTTTAGAGGGAGTAATCAGACATTGGAATGGGCTGCCCAGTGAAGTGGTGAATTCTCCATCCCTGGAGGTTTTTAAGATGAGACTGGATGTGGTACTTGGTGCCATGATCTAGTTACCATGGCAATGTTGGATCAAGAGTTGGACTTGATGATCTTGGAGGTCTTTTCCAACCCAGTTGTTTCTATGATTCTATGATATTTTCTGTAACCTGTGTCTGAATCAGCCAAACAAGATATTTTAAAGAGATGACATGGACCAAAGCTGACTCGTTTTCTCCTGAGTTGAGGCTCACTTGCAGAGTGGATGCCTGATTGAAGCCTCTAACTACTAGGTTACAAACAGAGAAATCTCTCTCCACTGATAGATTCTGCAATGAGGATATATTCTCTGTAGAAACTCTGTTAATTATTGAAACTCTGTTAGTGTCCCAGAAACATCCCACTCCTGCACAGTGAGCCAAAGAGCCAAGTTTGATGTGGCATTCTTTGGGGATGTGTATCTTCTTGTTCTGAAAGGACTGTAGGAGAATTGTGTTTTAAATTCCTGACTTGTAAATGGAACATCGTGTTCCGTTTCCTTTCAACTATTAGTTGGCTTATTTATCATAGATAAGTCCAATCTGAATTCTAGTTTTAATCTTTCAGACAACTTTTATGTTTTCTTTTAAAAAATGATCTGTTTCTCTTTAGTTAATGTGATTATTGAAGTATCCTTTATACTCCTTAATTTAGTTTTCCTTTAAAGTATCTAGAAAAGAAGTTGGAGTTTCAGCCTCCCTCAGGAGATCTAAGATTAACTGATTAACAGATAATGTCAGTAATGGAATTTTAAGTCCAGCCAGAGGCAATCCAGACAGGAAAATTCTGATATTTTTATTTGGTTTCATATTTTTTTAATCTTTGGTTTTGTTTTTCTTCCTTCTTTATAAGAAGATTATCAATGAAGTGGTAACTGTTAAGAAAAACTGTTCAAAGCACCATTGATGTGCTTAAAGGAGCACAACATTTGCAATACATTCTTTGTATAAGGGTACAAGTGTCTGGAGTTCATCAGTATATGGGTGTTCAGTGTTACTGCCAAGATTAGCACACACACACATACAGGCTATGTCTGCTCTTGTCAGGATATGTCTACTCAAAGAGGCAGGATATATTAACTCCAGGAAAATTTCATGAGGAGGTGTCAAAACAGCTTCAGTATTGATTTACCTCTTGTTGACTTAGAGCAGAGACAGCACAAACTCATAGTGCTCTTCACGTAAGCAGGTAGATGTGTTTATAGACAGCATGGTCATCAGCAGGGAATGAATGTAACTCTGTCATGACCAGATATATGAATTCTTTTATGAGTTTCGATGCAATGTTAATAATCTGGACAGTAAAAAAATCAATAGATAGACATAATTATAAAAGCAGTCAATAAATAGTAATTTTATCCTATTATATCCATTATATTTGAGGTAGAAATATGTGAATTTCTAAATTATTCAGTGCGGCCCAATAAACTTAAATAGAGCTCAGTTTCATGATTAAATTTATTAAAGCTCATCAGTGAACTAAAGCACTAAGCTGAATGTATAAAGGAGCCTCAAATTAATTATCTTACAATATATACTGTATTTTACACCTGTGCTTAGTTTAAGATATTGCTTGTCTTGACAACAGGCAGTGATGGTAACAAATCAGGCCCCTGCATAGTGCCTCTATTCTGTACAGCAAACAAACAGAATATACCTTAAAGCTGGTGTTTTACAAGTGACCACATATCATCTGTCAGACAGAGGTAAAGAGATGTGGAAGGACCCACCTGAAATATAAGCCCCTTATTATGTTAAATTTTCCCTGGCTTTGATGGAAACACCTGGCTTTGATGGAAACACTCAAAGTCATGTTACACAATACACTGCAACACAGAGGCTGGTTGGAGGTGGCATTTTACTGATCAGTTCTGTACATCAGCAAAATGTGTTTCTAAGGGTATTAGCTGAGGTTATAGTTTGGCAGCTGTTTGTGTTGATGTGTTATAAACCGAACTCTGTGTCCAGGCTTCTCTCCTTTGTACCAATCCAGCACAGCAAAGCCAGAGGGCAGCTGCCTTCAGTGCACCATTGCTGCAGCCTCTGGGCACAGGGGTTGGACTGTGGTTTTCATTTCTCCTGAGCAGACAAGAGCCATGAAGAGTAGGGAAAGTGTGTGATGATCTCAGAGTGCACATTGGTCTTCCCGGAGGATTGATTTAACCAGTGACACATAGAAGAGTCTTCAAAAAAACAAAGAGAAGTTTTACATTCTTAGTTAATTTTTGATCAGGTGAACAAACAGATCATAAAATAAATAGAAAAAGACATGACATTTCTTAAAAAATATTTTTAGGATTTTTTTTTTTTTTTTACAAATGAACGAAACTAATAAACACAATTGGGACAATATATGCTATCGACTTTCATGAAAAAGGACACATAACCCTAAGGGGGATCACAAAGTCACATCTGATAGCCAAAGGCTAGTTCTGAATTATCAACAATTTTTTAAAGGCTAAAGATATCAATATTTCCACAGTTAAAACAAATAGCAATGTCTAAATCTTCAAAGTGTCTTGGGAGGCTGATCCAGTTAAAGGTCATATGAGTTGCACAGCTAAAATGTTGGATCTGACTTTGAAAATACGATTGGGTCAAGGGAGAACAGTGCAGATAAAAGGAGCACTTACACTAAGCTGTTCCTTTTAAATGTCACTAGAAGTTGATTTTTTACACCCGCAGCTCTTGTATTCCTACCTTGTTTCACTCCCTTGTACACTTTTCCCTCTCAAATAGTAAACGTCTTGAAAGTCCTGACAAGAAAAATTGAGACAAATAAACTACCCATTAAAATAAAGTGGAATGCTTTGATTTTTGCCTAGAGGAGAGGAGTAATCGAGCTCTATTTGAATCAGGAAAAGGCTTACAGGTAAAAAGGAGAATTAAGAATGATGCCTCTGGCTACCAAGACTAGTCATTTCAGGTACCTTCCAACACACCAAAAAATGCATTTTGGTCATCGGAAGTGGCGCAGTAAGATTTTTCCTCAGACAAAAGCCTCCACCTTTCTTTCATAGTTAGTCATCTGACTGAAGTTATACAGAACAGCACAATTGCCCCTTCTCTTGGGCCCCAGCTATAATTTACAGGCACACACTTAGGCTAGAAACAGGTTCACACAATATCAGTGCTGGTCGTTGTGTTCTTCTTGTAAATGTGAAAAACAATTACTTGCAAACAAATATGAAGTTAAATCATGGGGTCTAGAGAGAAGAATGAAATCAGATGTTTTAAAAAAGTTTTCTGTGCTCCATGACAGTGTAAGGTGAAAACTTTTCCAGTTTGTATCCATGTTTCACACCAGATATATGTTTTTTTTCTTGACTGCAATAACTCTCTTGAGTCTAGTGTTTGTATTTAGGGTTAATTTGATTAATTTCTGCTCCTGGTGGGAAAGTAGGAGCAGATGACAGAACATAAATGGGTTTTGCCTTATATAATCTTTTAAAATTTAATTTGTATGTCTGTACAAGTGTGCATGTGTGTGTGAGAATATACATGTAAAACATAGAAAAGTTTTTAATGGGAAGAATGAAGACTACACTGCGACAAACCCAACTTTATAGAAATAACCTAGATTGCAACTGTCTGCAGACGACTTTCATTTCTAACAACAGCAAATTGTAATCATCTGATTGTTTTCAGGTACCCTTCAGGCATTATATTTGGAGTTCCTGGGCTTGTTGCTGGTGGATATATGCTATATCCAGGAGCTCAAAAAAATATAAGATACAAAAGAGCTCATTGATTCACTGCCTGACCCAGGGGATAAACCCAAGAAATCAAACATGTCTGGTTAACTCTTTGATCACAAGACTGTGGGTACCTCTCAACTTAAAGCCTGATTTGAAGCCCGTTGAAATAAAAACCGAAGCAGCCAGGCTTTGCATAACCAAATGCACACACCCTGAGCATCCAGAACTGGGGGGGTTAATTATTTTCATGGTGCAGGAAAGGGGGCTCCCCAAGGATCTGTTGACAACATTGAGACAAGCATGAGCTGCACCTGGAATGGCTGTAGTCTGAAATCAGCTGCTGTTTATTAGCATTGCCTCATCAAAAACAGCTTACAGAAGAGTAATTTATTTTGTATATGTTAAACAGTCAACAAGAAAAAGAAGAAAACTTGCTGTTCTGCAGGTCAAAATATTACTTATTACCCTAATAAGCACTTAACTCTTTTTGAGACTCCAGCACAGGCAGACAAGGGATTTTTTTCTGCAGTGCTTTAAGTCATTCGCTTGATTTGTTACCATTTACTGCAGTTGTGTAATGGCTATAAAACTGGAAAAAGCATAAAACATAAAAGAAAGGTGCTGAAGTCAGCCTTAAGGTACTAAATTCCCGACAGCAGCTTGTAAAGCGGTGGAGATTTAGGTGCTGTAAGATGACACTGAAGGTTGTGGTAGGCAATGGAAGGTGCTGAAGGGATGAGTCTATGACAAACTGGAATTATGCAACTATGAAAAAAGGACCTGGGCACCTATTGATCCCTGTTCATTTCTGGGGTACACCAGTGCTTCACAGATGCTTTTCATTTGACACAAATGGTCTCCAGACATCTAAAACTCCTGGATTGAATACACCCAGACCTACACCTGAATTCAGTGTATGGCCTGATGTGATAGGCATTTACAGAGCACTCCTGTCAGAGACTGCAAGCATTAAAAGCCATACAAAATGTAAATGATCTTTTTAAATGTAAAAAATAAAAAAATTATAGATAGATAAATAAACAAGTAAATAAAATCAGTGATGTCCTTTCACGTAGTTTTTTCAGATCTGTTGTGTAAACATCAAGGAACTGAGCTGTGCATCAAGAAAGGACGCTGTATCCCATATGTTTTAAAATGCCTGGTACCTCCTACATTCAGTAGTTACATTCCAGGAAGGCATATGTTTAAGAAGGAGAAAACCTTGGTTCAGTCTCTCTCCCTCAGACTGAAGAAACTCAGCATTTTCATTCCATCTCTCAGGAAGATTTTCTACCCGCCTGGCTAGAGGCCACCAAGTAACGAAGTGCTCTTACTGTTGGATCTAATCCACCTCAGAGTAACAATTTGAAATGCATGGCTGGGTTGCAGAGAGTGATCTTCCCTCTTATGGCTGGTGCATTCAGATGCATTTAGAGTAAAGCTCATTTTGTTTTCCCAAGAGTCCCTGCTCCACGGATTATTTTGCTATGAAAAGCGTGACATTGCTTATCAGAGATTCAAGATAAAACCATATCTACAAATATAGCTAAAATACATCTAAGGAAATTGTCAGAAACCGGCTGTACCTTTTGAGCAACAGGGAAAAATGGGAATGATCAGTGATATTTAAGGGTGAGAAATTCAAAAGGGGCAATAAGAAATATTTTTCACAGCATAAAGCTTATATTGCAGAGCCTGTTGCCATCTGCAGAAGTTGGGATCGAAACTTTGTCATCGTAATGTTCTCAGAAGGGAGATAAAATCTTCCACAGCCTAGAGTTCAGGCCAAGTTAGCTGAAGTCCTTCATTACTGGATTCCCGTACCTTAAAACACATCCATGAGAGGCTGGATGCTTGGCTAGGTAGGACCGTGATTGTAAATTGTAATGTAGAGAGGTCATGCCTCTACTCTATTAAAATGTCTTCTATTACTGTTATTATAATTCACAGGTGGACTATATATTCATGTAGTGTACATATTTATACATATATAAATATATATATATATACTTATAAATGAAATAGATTAATTATATTGTGTCTTGATTTCATGAAAAGCACATGACAGGCTGTGGTCAGATGCCAGGAATGAGGGGAGAGGGAGTTATAACAGGTATATTAAGTGGGTTAAGAAGGGTATAAACTCTTCTCTTCCTCTCAGTAGCATACTTGAATGTGGTTAGTGACTTATGTTTCACTATTGTGAGTTACTACGCAACCTTGGCTTTAACTAGTCCTGGCAAAGCCACTCCTTCTCTAAGTTGCCTCCCTTCCTGCTGCACAGGCACTCAATATAATGTTTCTCTGTCTGATCCTGCATGGCCCCTGCCTCATTTGGTCAAAAAAGAATTGTGCAGAAATAGTGTTATAATGGTAACTCCTAGTGGACAGGGGTCAACATCTGTTTTTAATGCTTTAACTCTTCACAGTGAGTGTAGAAGCTTATCTTCCCAAACGGAGCTCTATGTCCTGTGGGCAGAGGTGAGATTTAGAAGTTTTTGTATGATTCAATCTCTCTTTTTGGTCACTGAACACGGAATGAATTTCCCTCATCCCTGCTTTCTGGATATCTCTCATATTTCTCAAATGTGTTCACTTTCTACATTTACTTATATCACTACTTTCGATTGCTGTTAAATGACAATTCTTTATTAGCATTGCCTTTTAATACGGTTAAGGACATTACGTTATTAATACAAATGAAAAAACACCAGAACTTTGGAACAGATTCCTTTTGTGAGACCCTTTCCATCTACCATCAAATTTGATGCTAGTGTACACACATACACCCATCAATAAGGAACTAATGCACACAGCAGTGCTGAAGAACCTACTCCATGGCCTACCGTAATCAGTGACACTCCCTCCTGCAGCTTTTGTGGGCCATGGGTTGAATTTCAAGTGCCAGCAGTTGCTCAAGTTACACATAAGTGCTGGAGTAGGGTCTTTAGTAATATGAATGTTGGTTATTGAGGTCAGAGTTAGGTCTCAGACTGCCTACTGAATAAGTGAGGTAGAAAAGTAAACTGATGTAAAGGAGCAAACTTCTGCTTAAAGGACACTGCAATGGGAGAATGGAAGGGTAAAAGTGGAAGTCCGCACAACATTTTCAATGTTAGAGAGAGCTGCTTGACTGTCCACATCTCTTTTCCGTAGACTGAGCAAAAGGAGAGCATCAACATTGCAATGTATCCATTAGTACTACTCATTGCATTTAGTCTACTAAATCTTTTAGGAAAACCTACCTGACAATATCTAGTCTGTAGTAACCACCCTCTTGAAATATTATATTTACTGTATAACAATACCAGGACAACAATTTAGTAATAAAGTTATCCCAAGAATGATGGTCAATTTTATCTGACATCTCTAAAGCCAAGGACATTTTATCACCATTTGAATTTATGACTATGGAGTGACGTAAGAAAGTAAACCTAATTAATGATCTGGGTGGAAAGAATTACTACAAATATATCACATTACTCTATCACCTGTGGTCATACTAGTGTTCATAATATGTAATTTTTTTTTAAAGCACGTAGTCCTCCCTATCCTGAAGTACTGTCATGGTTCAGCTAAAAACCAGAAGTGCCTAGAAGTGCAGAATGAAAACAAACATAACATAATGACCTCAGTGGCATCTCAGATGATTCAGTATTACAATGAAGATAAATAAAGAATATTTTGTATAACAACATCAGAACATGGAATAAAACAATGAGTCACATCCTGGGTAGATGAGCTCACACACTAGAGAGGGTCTTTGTTACTAATTTTTCTTTTAAGTTAATACCTGCTTCCTTTGGCTTTTGCAGTGATGTGTATGTCACTTGGGAAGCTTTATCCATCCACATCAATACACTCTTTAAGTTCAGACAACTGAAGCAATAGGTAGGGAATGGAGAGGAGTGGTTTCAAAGACAGCAAAGCTCAGAAAGTGGAGATAAATGAATCTAAGTTACTTATTCTGGGAGAAATAAATTAGCCCAGATGAAGAGATTCATACTGAATTGAAGAGAGCAGCATGCAATGGTGGAACCAGCAGGGATCAATTTTAAGCCTCCATCCTGCCAGCTGTTTTACATGGGTGGTCTCTAAGCATGTCTGGTATGTAATTAACCTGAATCCCTGGGTAGCATCTGTGGCATATACACTGGTATTGCATGCTACCATTTCACCCTTGCTTCCCTGCAGGTCTGACAAATGAATGTTGTGTTACAATTACAGCAGACTGAAACCAGCCCTACATTTTTCTGCCTCTCTTTAAAAATAAGAAACACTCTTTTCCATTAGCTGCCAATTAAAACAAAATTTACTTTAGGAAAAAAAAATCAGCTCCAGCTGTAAAACATTTGCCTCTATCCCTGAAAAGCAATGTCTACAGCAAAAGGAGTGCAGATTTGCACCCACTGATGCTTGTTAAGTAGAAAAAAGTTTCATCACATTCTTACAAATCTATTAGGTCTTTGACCCGGCAGATTTCTTAACTGTTGATCAGTTTTCACTGCATAACTAGTGTTACTTTGCTCAGGTACTTCTGGTTAAGTGCTTAACTAGACCAGGATGTTAGTATTGCCACACAGTGTGTGGGAAGACACTTGGTTCTGCAAGATGTTCCAATGACTACAGTCAGTGGCCAATGGGCTTTAGAGTCCATTGACTTGGGATGGAGCAGGATCTAATGTTATACACACATAATTGTTTACAAAAATCTTCACCTTTCATGATGAGGCAGATTTCCTAAGCCAGGAGGGTTATTTTATATTTTAGTGGTCATTACCCATAAGACATTCCCTCAAGCAGGAACTACACTGTATATACTGTATGATCTGTATATACTATATAATGTTGACTTTATTATGCTATAGTTCCACTGGTTATATTACCATTTTAACTACCATCTTTTCTTAATTTAAAAAGAATCTGTTTCTCATAGTGATATGACAGATTGGTTGGCATCATGAAAGTGTTTGATATGTTATCATAAAATCCTGTGACTTGTGAAATGATGTGATTTAACCTATGCCAGTTGGTGAGGTCTGATTGACAACAGACACTTGTGCAAATAGTGAGGTACTTCTAATTAGAAACACTGTAAAAGCAACAAAACAGTGACAGTGGGCACCATGCTATCACCTTCAACTCTTTTGGTTTGATCTTCTTAATATCTAATTTACAGGGAAAGTTGCTTCTTTATCAGAGAAGACCCATGAGGCATATCATGTTGGTAAACTCTTCTTTTTCCAAAACACACTTTACAGTGAAATTAGTATGTCTTGGGCAACATATAATGGGATTTTCTTGCTGGGAATTTGGGAAGAGTGTTCCTGTAGGACTCTAAGACTATACAGGGAAGAGTTCAGCTTGGCAGACTAAGACTTGTTGTCTAGTAATGTTATGCATAATGTTGGCTTGAATCTTTTTTGGTTTACATAGACAATTTCCAGATGCTGAGCCAGAAATATTTTTTACTACGCAAAAGATGGGAGAAAGGGGAATCCACCTATCTGCATACCACTGATTGTAAGCACTAGGCAAGAGAGATCAACCCTCTGGATGTTCCCAAATTTTCTCAGGGACCTAATCATGTGCTCAGGCACAGAAAAAACAGGGACTGTTTGCCCATGGCCTGAAGTGCTCTGGCATTCTGCAGCTGCATGGGAGACAAAAACTCTGCCTCAAACCATGAGCTTTGCTATGCTGCTTTCCAAACTATGAGGGTTTGCCAGCTATTATGTGCATATTTTTGTGATTTTCTGGTCAGCACATGGATCTACATTCTATGGTGTGTGTACTACATGCTGCTCCCTGATGTTGACTAAGGTCACAGCCTTCCCACTGGAGGCATCGACGGTGCTGCAGCAGGCATGCAAAGTGCTTGCCTGGGCATACAGCCCACTGGCTCCGCTGAAGATAAGTGATAACACAGCACAGAGCTTTCTCCAGTGATTGACTCTTCTTCTTAAAGATGACAGTGGAGTATCTTCATGGGGGCAGCAGCACAGTGTCAGGAGGCTGGAGCTGGCTTCAAATGAGTTCACTGTAGTACTGACAACAGCTCTGTGTGACACTTCTCTCCTGGGTAAATTATGCAGCTGTCTGCAATATATATTTAGTCTGTAGAACTGGGGCTGTTTGCCCTGTTTTCTCTTATTAATATTCCTTCTGTAATAATTCCTCCCCTCCTCCACACATAAATTATATTTCTTTTTGCTTTATTTTTTTTTTTTCTGAAAGAAGCATTTTGACCAATTTTGTGCTGCTAGAAAATGGAGCAGGTTTCATTGTCCTACACCTCTTCTTTTCCTCTTCCTCTCCCAGGATTTTCAATTCACACTTTGAGAAAGATTCTTGTCTTTTGAGAAAGAGATGACAGCAGTATGAGGTTTTCCCCCCATTTTTTTTTCAGTCTTTCAAGATGAGGAAGAAAGTGGTCCTATAAAATAAGCATATTCCATTATGGCTGGTTGAAATGTATTTTCATTTCCTAATAGTTTAGGAAGCAGAAATGAAAACCTCAACAATCCTTGTCTGGCTTTTATTAAAATATCTTTTTCTTAAGAAACTGTGGAAATACTCTATTTTAAGTCTCATCTCTAATGAAAGAGAAAATATCAAGTACAATCTTTAGTACTTTTGTAGAATCTGCACATCAAAATCAATTCTTCGTTGGTTCTTTTTTTGTAATAGGTTGGAAGTTGGTTTTGTTTTGTTTTTTTTCTTTCCTCCTGCCATAGCTATTTGCTGCTATAACGTGACAATTTCGATGACTGTTTTGCATGTTGATTTAGTCGAGAGTGACTGTTGCTCTCTTGGACGCTGTCCGCATAATTAATGTCTCCTATCTGTCTCTAGCAGACAGAAGAAAATCTTTTCTATCTCTGATGGAAATTGTTGAGAGGCCCTCTGGGGCCAATTAGATCACCAAATGGCAGTGGCATCCTGGAAGAAACCACCATGGTGCATTTTCATCATTCTTTTCAGCTGAGCAGGTTGGAGGATAGGAGGGAGGGAAGGAAAATGTCGGGGTCCCTGATCAGAGAAATAAACTGGCATATAGACCACATCTTATTTCCCAGATGGACATGCTGACATGACATCTCCCACTTTTTCAACCTCATTTCTTTCTGGCTTAATGAATTCATTTCATCAGTGTTTTGAAAGCACAGTGTCTTGATGACAGTCTGAATCTATACCATTTAATTCTAGCATTTCCTGTCTCTTGGCAGCAAATAGACAGAAAATACTGCTTGAGCTAAATGACATTTCTGTCCAGTTCCAGCTGTAGAGCTTTATAATCAGAACATTTGAGACAGCATCAAGGGCTGTAGTCAAATTGTTTAGGGTTTTCTATTCTCATTGAAAAATTTAATATCATGTAAATGTGTGACTTTTTTATAGCATTACTGTAATTCCTGGTTTTAGAGATAAGACATTTAGTGGAATTATCAGCTATTTCAATAAAGCCTTAAAATTCAGAACCATTTAAAATTTTAAGTTGAATCCTGAAACCATCTCTATAGTATAGTGGTAATAATCTTTAAGTGAAATAAGTTTATAAGTGATATGCATGTCATGCTGTTAAAATGAACATCTGTGTTGCCTTGACATTTATAAATGCTAAAACCTTTACTTTACCTTGTTATTCAATTCACAGCAGGAGATGTTCTTTAAAACTGTAACCTTCTCATACTTATAGATTATTGCTTAATTTTATTACTCTTCTTTTCAGAGAAAGAAGTCACAGTCATCATAATTTCTCCAGTGTCAAGGAGCACAATTGTAAGTTGATGTATGATTGTAAGTTATAATGAGAGCTAACATAGAGAAACTAAACTTAGGAACACATATCTTTGATTCTGTTCTTAAATATCAGCTTAGGAAGTTTATCAATAGATAGGAGTGATGACATTTCATTATACGGATGATACCAGTGTTTTAAGAAACAATCATTTGATTAATTTTATATTCATTTCATGGCTAGGCTTCGCGAACGAAGATTTGGGAAGGCTCTATCCACATTTGTTACAGGCACGCTGGTGGCTTATGAGGCCAATACGAGACAGACACATCCAACTGCAAAAGGCACAACAGAAAGACTCCTTAGATGGTGTGTTTTGCAATACACGGTTCTTTCTGCATTGCCTTTTCTCCTCGAGAGTGATCCTGCGTGTGTTCTCGAA